>NW_015506054.1:546070-551666 GCF_001515645.1 Sinocyclocheilus grahami | reverse complement strand
GCAAGATTATTGAAAAGGTAGTCTTTAATCAGCTGTACAAATACTTAAACTCAAATGGATACCTGGACAATTTTCAATCTGGTTTTCGACTGCATCACAGCACAGAGACAGCACTCATTAATATAATAAATGATATTCGCTTAAATTCTGAATCTGGCAAAATATCAGTGCTGGTACTACTAGATCTCAGTGCTGCGTTTGACACTGTCGATCATAGCATACTACTAGAGAGACTGGAAAACTTGGTTGGGCTTTCTGGCATGGTAATTAAATGGTTCAGGTCATACTTAGAAGGGAGAGGTTATTATGTGAGTATAGGAGAGCATAAGTCTAAGTGGACGTCCATGACATGTGGAGTCCCACAAGGCTCAATTCTTGCACCGCTCTTGTTTAGCCTGTATATGCTCACACGAAGTCAAATAATGAGAAAGAACCAAATTGTGGTTCTTTTGTTTGTGGTAATTGCTATGCTGATGATACCCAGATTTACCTAGCCTTATCTCCAAATGACTACAGCCCCATTGACTCCCTCTGCCAATGCATTGATGAAATTAACAGTTGGATGTGCGAGAACTTTCTTCAGTTAAACAAGGAAAAAACTGTCCAAAAGTCATTGCATTTGGAAACAAAGATGAATTTCTCAAGGTGAATGCATACCTTGACTCTAGGGGTCTAACAACTAAAAATCAAGTCAGGAATCTTGGTGTGATTCTGGAGACAGACCTTAGTTTCAGTAGTCATGTCAAAGCAGTAACTAAATCAGCATACTATCATCTAAAAAACATTGCAAGAATTAGATGTTTTGTTTCCAGTCAAGACTTGGAGAAACTTGTTCATGCCTTTATCAGCAGCAGGGTGGACTATTGTAATGGTCTCCTCACCGGCCTTCCCAAGAAGACCATTAGACAGCTGCAGCTCATCCAGAACACTGCTGCCAGAATTCTGACTAGAACCAGAAAATCTGAGCATATCACACCAGTCCTCAGGTCCTTACACTGGCTTCCAGTTATATTTAGGATTGATTTTAAAGTACTTCTACTCGTTTATAAATCACTCAATGGCCTAGGGCCTAAATACATAGTAGATATGTTCACTAAATATATACCTAACAGACCACTCAGATCATTAGGATCGAGTCAGTTAGAAATACCAAGGGTTCACACAAAACAAGGGGAATGTGCTTTTAGTTATTATGCCACCCGCAGCTGGAATCAGCTTCCAGAAGCGATCAGATGTGCTAAAACATTAGTCACATTTAAATGCAGACTCAAAACTAATCTGTTTAGCTGTGCATTTATTGAATGAGCACTGTGCAACGTCCGAACTGATTGCACTATATTTGATGAATAATCGTTTTCTATTCTTAACAGTTTTAAATTAATTTTAAACCTCTTAAATCAATTTTTAAATCATTTTCAAAGTTTTTAAATTCCTTGTTTTATTGTTGTGATTTTTTTTTCTTTTCTTTTATGTAAAGCACTTTGAATTACCATTGTGTATGAAATGTGCTATATAAATAAACTTGCCTTGCCTTGCCTATACTGATTTGTTGCTCAGGAAACATTTCTGATTATATGAAATAGGGAAAACAAGAACTCATGAGTTTATCAAATGATTTTCAGAAGATTTTCTTAAATGTCAACTCTATTGTTTTATAGATGAGTGCATCCAAACCCCAGGAAAGGTAATTCTGCACAGATTCCTAAAATGATTTGATAACGAACTGTGCTGCATCACTTACACAATTAACATCTATGACAAACTGTATAATTCGGAGAATACATTATCAAAATGAATTGTAGAATAAACTATTCAGATCTAGAATATTCATATCAAATAGGTGAAGTTAAATTCAGCACTGCTCTGTCTGTCTGTCTGTCTGTCTGTGTCTCGTCTGCAGTGGTAAGGTGAGAATCGGACACTCTCTGAATAAGAAGGAGGAAGAGTTTGTGGCCAGAAGGAGCAACACTGTTTTACAATGCCTGCAGAAATTTAAGATACGCTGCAGTCAGGTAACACATCTTAAGTTATACTTCATATATCTAACTGGTTATACCAGGGGTCAGCAACCCGCGGCTCCCAAACTCTTTCCCATGCACTTTTTCTCGGGCAAGTGTGTTCACGTAGAGGTTTTCAAGGGCCAATGTGAATAAATCTAGATTTAAATGAAAAGAGACAATACATTAGTCGTTTTAGATACGTTATTCTTATCCAAAACTATGTGAACATCACAGAGCGCTGAACACTCTCATGCACTGTATGTTTCATTCATACTCGAAGCCAAAGGGCACTCTCAGTCTAAAACAGACTCATATGATAGAAGCATTCAAAAGCAGTTTAGTGGCTCCCTGATGCCCTCAATTTATATACAATATAATTACCTAATGATATAACTGCGAGAGACATTATTCAAATATGTATTTTTCTCCAATCTGGTATTTATTCCCTTGAGGGGTTCCGTATACACATAATTTTCATTCCAAACACGGTATTGGGATGCGGCGGATTGCGGGGGGAATGGTGGGGGGGGTCACGATATCAGCTCAACATCGTGTTGTCTATCAGCCATGGCATCGTCTATCGGCCCAATACGGTGACTGAGAAGTGCAAAGCAAATCACAATTCTGAAAACAAAATAACAAATTACAAACGCAAATGCGAGTCTAAAAAACTAAATAACAATTCAGAAAACATTATAACAAGTCAGAAAACACAACGACAAATCCGAAACCAAATTAACAAGTCAGAAAACAACAATGACAAATCAGACAAACCGGAAGAGGTAGGTATAGTTTGAGACAGCGCCATTGGTTTGGGATTACTCACTGCTGACTGGACGAGACATCTGTCAATCAACCTATACAGAGAAGAACCAGCCGAAGAACAGCAGAGTCCTGGTAGAAAGTTCGGAGATGGTATTAAAGTAGCTCAGTTTAAATGTATTGTATGAATTGCCCTTACTATGGAATAAAAAATACAGAGTGTATATTTGCATTTAGTTAAAAGTGGCTGTAAAACATCAGCTGCAGTGGCACAGATGGATAAATGCGTGACATTGACTTTTTGACGCGATCGACCCGGGGTTCGATCCCGCCTTTTGCCGAACTTTTTTTTCTCCCTTTTCAAATCTCGTATCACATCGTAAAGGCATTTATTTTCAATAAAAATTAAGGAAATAATCAAAAAGTTGAAAATAAAATATCGGGTAGGGTTAGGGTAGGTGTAGGGAGGGCTTTATTGTATCAATAAGGTGGCACCCATTTAATAATTAAAATTATAATTTACACTCAATATGTTATTATTGCATACTGTTTTATAATGTACTACAATACTGAAGTGCAGATAATTGCCACTATTTGCAACAAGTAGTATACTTAGTAGAAATCCTGCTATTTTGACATAGTGTAAATAGGTATTTGCACTTAATGTAAATAGCATATTGCTAAAAATACTGCTATTTTCACTTAGTGTAAATAGAATCCATTGCTAATACGAGATTTGAAAAGGGAGGAAAAAAAAGTTCGGCAAAAGTTTATATGAATGGTACAGTGGTAATTGACATAGCATTAATTACAGTACAGAAGCTATAAAATACATTGTCTGCCTTATTCTGTGATAAAAATTAAAAAAAGGTGTTTGTTGTATATAAACTATTATACTGATTATACAATCATAACCATAAATTTGTCATTATTAAAATATATATCAAAAATATTATAGAAGATGTACCAAATGATTGGTTATTGTCCAGCAGTGTATTTTATTTCTTAGCCAATTAAAAGTAAAAGATAAGAAAGTTTTTTTTGTCAATTAGACATACATAAATAAATATTATTAGGCCTATTATTATTATTATTATTATTACTATATTTGCCATTTCTGTCCCCCTCACTTCTGAAATGATTGCTACTCCCCATGCCCTGTAACATAACTGAATATAACACTTTAGCTATATGCCGTGTTATCTTTATTTGGGGAACAAATATGTTGTGGCTCCACATTAATTTTATTCGGTAGGAAAGGGGCCAAAATGGCTCTTTTGACGTTGAAGGTTGCAAACCCCTGGGTTATACCAATATGACCAAATAATTCTGTGAGCAGTGAACATTAGACATCAAACATCAGTTTCACTCTCTTGATTGTGAAAAACTATGCCATGCTTTGAATAGTCTGTGCATTTCAGGATGCGGTGCCAAACATTGCATTACTGGGTTCTGGAGGAGGACAAAGAGCCATGGTGGGTTTGCTGGGATCTCTGGTTCAGCTTGATAAAGCGGGTCTTCTGGACTGCATCCTTTATCTGAGCGGAGTCTCTGGATCCACCTGGTACGAACTCTGACAAACCACAAACACACAGAGACTGAATTGGGTTGAATGTCAAAAATGAGAGCAGTATGTTCTTCTCTGAAGGTGCATGGCCTCCTTATACCAAGAACCAGACTGGTCCACCAAACTAGAGACCGTGAAGAACAAAATCATTGAGAGACTCAACGGTCCAGGAGTCAGCTGGGAAGACGCAATGGCCAAACTTCAGAAATATTACTATGGGAAAGACCACTTCAGCTTGACTGACCTCTGGGCAGTGATGCTTGTCACAGAATATGTGAAAGAGGCCAGTTACTATTCATAACATAACCCACCATGACTTGTTGAGGGTTGAGGTGGTCATGTTCAGTTTTAAAGTGCATGTGTTTTTATTAGAGGTCGACCGACAGTGGATTTTACGGATAACAATAACTAGGTATTATTAGATACATGTATATTGTATGTATACTTTCACACTTTATTTGCTTCTAGTTTAGAATTCTAATTAAAAATAACAAAATATATCAGTCGCACACCTGGCAAAAAGCACAGCGCTGCATCTAAAACAACTCACACTGGACACGTCATGTTCAATTCAAGCGGTGTCCGGTCCATGAACTTCCGTCTGCTAGCCATCAGAGGTCACCCTTTCCATTTTCATCGACTCTCACACTACACACTGTTGCATATCACCCCGGACTACATATCCCATCATTCATTGCACTGATTGCACACAGCACTGATTGCACACAGCTGTTTAATATCACTCACTCACTATATAACACTCACTCAAACAACCATTCTCGGCTGAGTATTGCTTAGCCTGTTATTATTCCTAGTTTCTGTTATCCAGCCCATGTTTCTTTGTTTTGCCTTGCCTTGCCTTGCCTTGTCTTGCCTGTTTTCTCGGTTTCTGATCTTTGCCTGTTTTCCTGGATTTATCCCTCTTGTCTCGCCCCTGTGATTCTGTCTGCCGATCGTTGACCTACGCTAGCCCTAGGACTATTCTTTTGTTTTGCCCGCCATATACCTGTTTGCCACTGTTCAACCCTGCCTGTTATACCACGTCTCTTTAAATAAAAGCTTGCAGATGGATCCTCACGTCTCGTCATCCCCGTTACAGAATACTCAGCCCAACAAGGATCCAGCAGCTTTTCTGAGGAACATTGGCCAGGTATGGACACCGCAAGGATTTTGTTAGCCCTTAAACAGGGTCCACGATCACTGGAGAACCATATCCGAGAGTTTTTAGCCATCGCTCACTATTCTGAGTTACCAGACTGTCTATTGA
>NW_015506054.1:533019-545985 GCF_001515645.1 Sinocyclocheilus grahami | reverse complement strand
CAGGATGCGGTGCCAAACATTGCATTACTGGGTTCTGGAGGAGGACAAAGAGCCATGGTGGGTTTGCTGGGATCTCTGGTTCAGCTTGATAAAGCGGGTCTTCTGGACTGCATCCTTTATCTGAGCGGAGTCTCTGGATCCACCTGGTACGAACTCTGACAAACCACAAACACACAGAGACTGAATTGGGTTGAATGTCAAAAATGAGAGCAGTATGTTCTTCTCTGAAGGTGCATGGCCTCCTTATACCAAGAACCAGACTGGTCCACCAAACTAGAGACCGTGAAGAACAAAATCATTGAGAGACTCAACGGTCCAGGAGTCAGCTGGGAAGACGCAATGGCCAAACTTCAGAAATATTACTATGGGAAAGACCACTTCAGCTTGACTGACCTCTGGGCAGTGATGCTTGTCACAGAATATGTGAAAGAGGCCAGTTACTATTCATAACATAACCCACCATGACTTGTTGAGGGTTGAGGTGGTCATGTTCAGTTTTAAAGTGCATGTGTTTTTATTAGAGGTCGACCGACAGTGGATTTTACGGATAACAATAACTAGGTATTATTAGATACATGTATATTGTATGTATACTTTCACACTTTATTTGCTTCTAGTTTGGAAAACTTGATGATTATCTAATCAAAATAACAAAAAAAAAGTATTTCACTGATGATAAAAATAACGCGTTTCTAATCTATTTATATGTCGGTTGCATGAACAAATAAATTAGCTTTCTCCTTTCACTTTAAATATGCAACCTCCCTGGCTAACTGATGCATAAAAGTGACCAGCTGGATATAAACTCATGCAAATAGACAGTAACAATTGTGACATGAAATATTTGAGTCGGACTTGCGTGTGTTTTCATCACATTGTTTTAATCGACTAACCTGGTGGAACCTTCTGAAGAACCTCAAACTTCATGTTGTGAACTCAAGAAACTTCAACACATATTTCGAGTGTCACAAAGCCTTTTCTTTAGGATGGTATCAGTGGAGGAATCGCTGATCATCTTTAGAGTTCTTGCAGAAAGTCATGAGCTACATTTTGTACATTCCTCAGAGAACCGCCCTTTCTAAAAGGGCCTTTTAATTTTTACATTTGCAGCTTGATTTTAAGAGAACTTTACTCAAGACATGTTGAGCATATTTCATCACTGAAACTTTTTTAGTGATTGCCCTGGCTGTCTCTACTACAATATGACGCTGTAAAAAAAATATATTCTCTTCAGATTGATGACGGCAAACTCTCAGATCAGTGGAAACAGTTCAGTAAAGACCCGCTTCCCATCTACACAGTGATCGACAAACAATCCAAACAGCGTGAGGAAGAAGGTCTGTGTTTTTGTCTGAAAGAGACAGAGTTAATGTGCTCATGTCAGCTGTTATATGATGGTGTTTTCTGTCTGCAGACCCCTGGTTTGAGATCAGTCCACATGAAGCAGGTTATTCTCTCATTGGAGCTTTTGTGAGAACATCCAGCTTCGGCAGCCAGTTTAAAAATAAGATGAAGAAGCAGGATGAAATAGACATGCTTTACCTGCAAGGTAACAAAATCTGTTGCAGGACTGCCTTAGAGTGTATTATTATTTGTAATACCAACTTACAGTGTATATTGTACACAATGCGTTGGCCTAGAATAAAATACATCAATATTCTCTGGTATTTTTTCTAACATAAAACTTTATGGCAATTACATTAACAACCTGAGGGGGTCAAAATTGGTTTGGAAAAATTGGAAAACATTTGTTTCATCTTGTGTATTCTGCAGCTCTGTGCAGCAGTGCTTTAGCTGATGAAGAGGAGATCTGGAAGTGGATAAAAGGTACAACATGAATTGTGAAACTTGAGGATTTAATTCTGCTTAAAATTAATTTCATTTTCATTTGATTTTGTTTTTCAGCTCTTTTCAGATCAGAGAAAATGAGGAAAGGTATAGAATTTTATTGAGTTTATTTATTGATTAGTTCCATATATGTATAATTTGTGGTCAAGCAAATGTTCAAGCTACAAGCTGACAAATTAAGTGTCGTACTCTAAAATGGTCTATTAAAAAGGTCTCTTTGCACTTGCTAAAAATATATCGCCAGCCCTGACATGAATATTGTTTGTATGATTGCTTCTGGTTGTGGGGAAACACCTGCTATTCACTGTAAAAATGAAAAGATCTGTAGCAAATCAGCTCAAAAGGGAAATGTATATAAATAATTACAATTAATTATGTTTAATTACAATTATTTATATCAGCTGCCAGTAGTATCTGTAGCAGAATTAAATTGCCCTCAACTAGTCTGTTCGTCCAGCGAACATTCAGTGTACATTCATTTCAACTCTAGGAAAGGTTATTTTCGTGGCCACAGAAAATACTTTCATACAGTATTAATGCATTAGAGCACGTAGCAAAATCGGAATTGCAAAGGGACATTAATTTGCAAGGCAGAATCAGAAACTCATGTAATTTGTGCACAAGACTTATATTGACTAAACACTAACACAAACTAGTCTAACAAACAAACAAACATACAATCACTCATACAGGGAAAAGGGCAAATGAGACTTGATGGATGAAACCATCAGGAAAACCAGAGAATGAAGCTATGAAAAGAGTCAGTTAACCACCTGAGTAAAACCATCAGCACCGTTTATAATGGGGTCTATAGCTTATACTAATCCTCTGTTTCGTTTAGTTAAATGTACGATACTTGCATTGCCTTGGCCTGGGATGAGCGTCTGGATGCAGTCTCGGATGAAAGTCTTGATGAGACTTGATGAGATGGTGATTGGGAGTTTCTTCCCAGTGGAAAGTGAAAAAAAGAGCTAAGAGAGACATCAGCTGAGATCCTAGGATCTTTGGTGAATGGAAAGTCAAGGCCCGAGGCCTGGCGCAGACTTAGGGTGCCCTCAGAGGGGTGTTAACTCACATCCTCATCTTCTCAGGATCTAACAGAACCGCAGGCTGACTGGCTATGTGTTGGAGCCCGCCGGGCACGCTTGCACCAGCTCAGGCTCCAACACGCTTCTTAGCAGAAGAAGAACAACAAGAACTGGTGGAACTGTGCGTGAGCCTTTTAAGGTCTGAGAAGATTCACGTCTCTCAGGATGGACTTGGCCAATGAGAAAGGCTGAAATTCCAAGCGGGAGGTTGGAAATACTGGGGAGTTTTATGACCCTTTGTGTGAGAGCATGGTAATTTGCATATGGAACTCTAATCAAAACTACTAAACATTCTTAGAACACTAATATATTGCCTATGTACCCACATATAATATAAACGCTCATTTAGATCATCAGAAGACAAATTCAAAGAGACCAAACATGGTATCGGTGGGGTGATCTATCATAACACACACACAAAACAGTATACAATTCAAAAGGCAATATACGAGAACAGTAATGGTATACACAATGTCCTGAGGAGATGTGTGTTCATTCACAGAAAGGTTTTCCTATTAATTAATTATAGAAGACTGAGTCCATTTTTCTGTGCATTATGTGTCTTTCCTATGGAAAATGTAGTGAGAGGGAGAACTCTCAACATGCCATTAGGTCGTAAAGTCTATCTGGTCTAGCAAAGGGGTCACGGTTGCCATGGTAACCAGGGTCCTGGGCCTCGTTCACAGACATCTTGGCACCCAGTATGTTTATTGGGTGAGGGGTCTGTGAATGTTTGTTAATCTAATGAATAATTGATTTGTTAAATCAAATGCAAAATGGTGTTTCTGATTGGTCCAGACGCTACAGATTACACCGGAGGAAACCCCTGGACAAACTCTCAGCAGCCTTTCGTTAAAGGTCAGTGAAGAATTTACAAGGTTTCTTGGCAAACTGTTTCAAAAGGAATGAACGACTTTAATTCTTTAATACAATACATTAACCCACGACTGATGCTATACATCTTACATGAAACAAAGTATCTTTAAACTGTTACTTTACTTAAGTATCTGAACTTTTATAATCTCTTTTTGAAACTTTGAAAGCTACATTTCAGAAACACGCCGTGTCCGAAATCACTCCAATTACTTTTACATAGCGCACTATATCAGGCATTGGCCCTTTTGACAAAATAAAATAGGATCTATGATGTAATTTTAAGTATTTTAATATTACTAATTTTAAATCATTTTAAAAGTAATCTTGTGCCCCCAAAGTTGAGAACACCTGAGGCCTGTTGCACGAAGCCGGTTTCGTTTTTTACCCAGGTAAGTTCAGGTTTAGTTTGCGTTTTTGGGCTCAAGAAGGTGGGTTGGTTTTGAGTGGGATTCGTCACCATGGTAACTTACGCTACACAGCTACCCTGCTTCAGAGCAGGTTTTATTCTGGATTAGAGATCGCAAATCCAAACTGGATCAATCAGCTGTGAGCAAAGTAACATATATCTGATGCAATAAAGCCACTCCCCAGAGAGTGTTTATCTCAAGCTTTGTGAGCCCGCTGAACCTGATCTAAACCAGGTTGGATTTGATTAGTTTTGTCAACTCTAAACCTACTCTGAAACTCAGAGTTTGTTCAGCTAGCTTCATGCAACAGGCCACAGGTCGAGACTATATATGTATTTGGCAGCAATACTAACCTTTAAGGGGAAAGTTGCATGAAGCCTTTGTTGAGGAGAGGAGACATTGTGTTCATGTTTGTTTAATGTGTTTCCTATAGATGAATGTTACCAGGTGCTCTTGAACCTTGTGGACATGAACCTCGCTGTGTTGAAAGGCACTGATCCTTCTGCTTGTGATCAATTCATCAGAACAACGCTGACCGGTAAACTTTTCCTAAAGTGTGCTAGAATTTATATAGTGGGGACTATATGGGGCTAGTTGTCACATATTGCAGTGAATATTTCTCAGGGGTGGTTCAGTTTATTTCTGACAGACAAATAAAAGTTATTCATTAGGTTTGTTCATCACTGCAAGGTTAGATATCATATTTGAACTGAAGCAATGAAAACAAGGCTGTGAGGGAAAGATGTCTGGAGTCATTTGTTTAGTGAAAGACATATTTTCAATGTTTTATCAGTTGAATGATGTTCACAAAGATAAACAATACACCTCATTGTACATTATGGCTGTCTTTCACAGACTTGTTTTCACATCAGATTATCTACTATCCGTAGTGGGGCAAGTTGTCACAGAGGGAACCTGCTATTTATTGACACTGATTTGAGAAGATTTTTATTTTTTTATTTTTTGCTGTATGAAATACTGTCTAAAATAAAAATAGACATATTTCACATCATATCTGTGTTTAACATTTTTCGTGTGTAAATCTCTTTGGAAAGCATCTGCTAAATGATGTAAATTTAAATGTAAAATGTACTATAGTCTATTTAATGGTTTTTTTGCTCAATTTAAATAGTAAAATAATTCTGAAAATCTAATCCTGAAAGTGCAAAAATGGATGGGGTAATGTGCCATATCATTCAAAACAAAACAATGATATGTTTTGTTTTTTTGACTAAATGTAAATGAAGCTTGTAGATGCACAAACTAGAATAGGAACAAATGACTAATGACACATGTGCACATATCCCCCTCTTTTTACAGACTTCTCTGGAGGCCAAAGGCAGCTGATTCATCAATTAGAAAAACTGAACGATGATAAAGCTGCTGGTAAAAAAGCAGCAAAACAATACGTGATGCAGTACACCGTGGATGTATGCAACTATTTTGAGCTCAAGCTCAATTTCTGGCCATTTGGTAGGTTAAACCCTCTCTAACATCCATTCATCCATCCGTTTTCCACAACGTTTGTCCCATGAAGGTTCGCGGGGATGCTAGATGCTGATCTCAGCATCATTTTTAGCAGCTGAGATCGCAACTTTCCACAAACATGTTTATTCTCTACGCTAAAACACACTGATCTGAAGATCCTGTGATAAAACCTTTTTAATCTGCAAAGCACCATGTAGTCAAAGAACCCTACTCAGCCAAAATAGTTATTGACAAGACCCTAAGAACCATTTACTGAGCTGAAGAACTGAAGAACTTTAGAAAATTCATTTTGAAGAGTGTATTTGTTTCACAGATCTTTTTAGGAGCATTTGTAAATGCATTGCTCAGTGGATCTGGGGCAGGCATTATAACTTCCTCCACAACATGACAGGTGAGAACAGACCCGTTCATTAACTGGCAATTCATTGAGAATAATAAAGGGACTCATTTCACACTGTGATCGCTTAGATGATGCAGTGCCTGCCGCTCTTCTGGAAAGTGAGACGAGAGACTATATAGACGCCGGACTGCTGCTGAACTCACCCTACTTCTCAGTGCTGAGAGAAGAACGGGACATTGACCTCATCATTTCCCTGGATTTCAGTGAAAGGGATCCTTTCATGGTATTATATACTTAAATAATACTATATAATGCACACATTCTCTCATAAAAGTTTGTTTAAAGAAATGCATCCCCTAGACTTCCCCTCACTTTTACTCAACTTCACTCATTGATCTGAACCCATCTAAAATCTCACTTTCTTCTGTGGAACACAAATGCATTAAAAAAAAAACTGTTTCTTTTTTTCCTCATGCATTGACCGTAGACCATAACCTAAAATATACAGAACCTCAAAAACACCGAGGGATAATTACGAATGTTGTGTATCACCTGACCAGATAAAAACAAGAAAGAAAACCATTTAAACAGATGGTTTAAACATCTCTATGTGGCATATATCTTCATGAGTTTTGTAATAACCATCGGGATTCCCATTCATCTCAGTGGCTGTTTCTCGACTAGTGCCTGATGGAAGCATAGGCTACACAGGAGTAGATTTAAGTGAATAACTTCAATTTCAACTGAAATATCTGTCTAAGCCTTTCAGTAAAGTGCTACTGCTATGCTTTTCCACAACTCTATGCACAGTTTTTTTTTTTACTCTATGCACAGGTTTTTTTTTTACTCTATGCACAGGTTTTTTTTTACTCGACGCTCAGGGGATTTTTTTACTCTATGCACAGGGTTTCTTTTGTCTTCTTAATTTTTTTAACAAAATGTCAACTCGATGCTCAGGGGATTTTTTTTAACTCGATGCACAGGTTTTTTTTAACTCTATGCACAGGTTTTTTTTTTACTCGATGCTCAGGGGATTTTTTAAACTCTATGCACCGGTTTTTTTTTACTCGATGCACAGATTTTTTTTAACTCGATGCACAGGTTTTTTTAACTCTATGCACAGGGTTTTTTAACTCTATGCACAGGTTTTTTTTTACTCGATGCTCAGGGAATTTTTTTTAACTCTATGCCCCGGGTTTTTTAAACTAGGTTTTTTTTTACTCGACGCTCAGGGGATTTTTTTACTCTATGCACAGGGTTTTTTTAACTCTATGCACAGTTTTTTTTTTACTCTATGCACAGGTTTTTTTTTTACTCTATGCACCGGGTTTTTTTACTCGATGCACAGGGGTTTTTTAACTCTATGCACAGTTTTTTTTTACTCTATGCACAGGTTTTTTTTTTACTCGATGCTCAGGGGATTTTTTTAACTCTATGCACCGGGATTTTTTACTCGATGCACAGTTTTTTTTTAACTCTGTGCTCTGGGATTTTTTAAACTCAATGCACAGGTTAAAAAACCTTTTAACTCTATGCACAGGTTTTTTTTTACTTGATGCACAAGGTTTTTTAACTCGATGCACAGTTTTTTTTTTACTCGATGCACAGGGCAGACTTCTCTCTGGTGATGCGGGACACATTGCATTATAGACATGTTTGTATTTTATTCCTGTAAAAATGTCTCTGCATGTTTCTTCACTGCTTGATCTTCACTAAGCAATACATATCTGATCATTAATAATCAAATCAACACAGACTGGATTACTGCTGATTAAAATACTGCATTACTTTGCTTCTGTTCCAATAAAGTAATAAACTGCTTTCTAAAACATTACAACTGCTTATTACAAATAATTATAAAATTAAAAGCATTATTCAGGCCATGAAGAGACCTTTGGAGGGACAGGTGCTCAAAGTATCAAAGGGGCTTTAAATAGGGCTGCGCTCCTTGCTGATACGCGTATCTGTATTGATATATATATGGTTTAAGAGTGTTTTTCAAGTCATTTGCAAGTAATAAATAAATAAAATATATGATGTATATGTATAAGTATATGTTGTTAGAATAACATTCTGTTCCGTAAATGCATTGTCTGCTGGTTTATTTAGCTACTTTACAGTGCACCACATTAAGTATACCACTTAGGCTACTGTAAGACTTTGAATGTTAAAGTGCAAATTACCACCTGACCACTCTTGTGGGTTTGCTACTGTTGCAATTAAAATCATAGAAGGGTAAAAACATGGCAGGCAGACATTGGTATGATGTAAGCAACACTACAATAAATTGCTAATGGTGTATTATAGTGTGCGAATAATCAAGCATTGACAATAATCAGTTGTATTGGCAGCACCAAGGGGCCCCCAAATAAAATTCTGCTTAGGGCCCCATAAAGGCTTGCATCCCTAAATAGACCCTGAGAACAATGAAAGAAGCCTTATTTTGAAGAGTGTATTTGTTTTACAGATGTTTTGAGAATTTATAAATGATATTCTTTTTTGAGAATGTTACGAGAATTTATAAACGCATGGCTCAGTGGGTCTGGGGAAGGAAATATGACTTTCTCCACAACATGGAAGGTGAGAACAGACCCGTTTGTAAATTTGCATTTCAGTGCGAATAATTAGCCAGCTCATTTCATGCTGTGATCCCTCAGACAAAACCATGCCTACTCTTCTGGAAAGTGAGACGAGAGACTATAGTGCTGAGAAAAGAAAGAGACATTGATCTTCTGGATTTCAGTGAAGGCGATCCTTTCATAGTATTATATGCACATAACTCCCACACACATTTACTCCCCCCTCATGTAGTTTCAAACCCCTATGACTTTCTTTCTTCAGTAGAAAACAACAGGAATAATCATGCTGCTTTTTTCCTCGTTCATCGTGATCACCAGAGGTCACACTTACCTTAAAAAACATACAAATACTGTGTATCATTTAAACTGATAAAAAAGAAAACCACTTAACTAAAAGTGCATATGATTTCATTTCAACCATATTTATCAATAATATCTGGAGAGAGCATTTCCATTCATCTCAGACTTATGAGTTCAGTGAATAACAACTTTAATTTCAACTGAAATATTTCTCTCACCCTTTTAATGAAGTGATGCTGCTATGCTTTTCCACTGCAGACAGTGAGAGGAGCTGCTGATATGTATGGGATCAGATTCCCGTCTAAAGTATTGCAGTCACGGATAAAAAAAAAAACAAGCGTAAAAACAAAATTTAAAAACGCAAGTAAAAGCAGAGACAGCCTTTAAAATGTGAACCGTTGTGGATAAAAATCACCACAGAAGTTCGGTAACATTTCTGTGGCCAGTTTCATTTTGGTGAAACTAATTTAAATCCTCTAACTGAATAAAATGACAAGTCACAACTGATGTTTCCACATGTTTTATTGATGTTAAACTGAAATTGATCGAGCAGTTTAATCAAACAGGCCAAAGCCCATGTCTCCTTCAGACTCCTCGGACTCCTCCTTGGGTGCCTCCTCTTTGGCCGCAGGAGCTGCAGATTTCTCCTCCACAGCCGAAGCAGCTGGAGCTGCAACAGCGAAAGCGCTGGGATCAGCCAGGTAGGCCTTGACCTGCGGAGGACAAGCGTCAGACATGCTGTAAGTGCCACGGAAGGCAGAAAAATGTCCATCAGAACTGAGACCAAGCATCCCCGTCTGTCCGGACGCATCTCACTATGTGCAGGACTGATCAACAAAACGACACGCATCAGCCGTTTCGGAAACAATGTTCCCTCATTTTATTTCTTGCCTAGCGAAAACTACTCTATTGGGCGGACATTTCGGCCACCTGAGCAAAAACATTTATACCAGACCTGTACAGCGTGCACAAAAATAAAAAATGAAATTAATACTTTCATTCAGCAAGAATGTGTTAAATGGATAAAAAGTGATAGTAAAGACTAATATTTTTAGAAAAGATTACCATTTTGAATAAATGCGGTTCTAACTTAAAGAAAAAAAAAATATATATATATATATAATTAAGCAGCACAACAGTTCCTAGCACTGATAATAAATCTGCGTATTACAATGATTTCTGAAGATCATATGACACTGAAGACTGGAGCAATGATGCTGAAAATACAGCTTTGCTCACAGGAATAAATTACATTTTAAAGGAACACGCCACTATGTTTGAAAATAGGCTAATTTTCCAACTCCCCTAGAGTTAAACAGTTGAGTTTTACCATGGAAAGAAATTGATCAACAATCAAACAAACTAAATGACTCGTCAGATCAGTAGAAATTAAGTGCCTGGCAGAATTACATTCAGTTCATATTACATAGAAAAATGTCTATTTATTTTGTGATATTTGTTAATAAAATAAAGTGTTTGCATTCTAATTCTGCATTCTTTCTTATTAATGTATATACTTGAGTATTTAGTGATTTGAATCAGGGTTATTATAGTTAACATCAACTAAAACTAAGACTAGATTAAAAAAAACATTACCTGAACACACACACACAGGTTTGTTTTTATGGTTTATGGGGACTCTCCACAGGCGTAATGGTTTTTATACTGTACAAACCGTATTTTCTATTGCCCTACACCAACCCTACCCCTAAACCTACCCCTCACAGGAAACTTTCTGCATTTTTAGATTTTCAAAAAAACTCATTCTGAATTATTTATAAGCCTTTTGAATTACAGGGACACTGACAATGTCCTCATAAATCACCTTCTCGTTGTAATACCTATGTCATACCCATGTTATTATACAAATTTGTGTCCTCATAAACCACACAAACATGCACACACACACACATACACACACTTTATTTCAAACAGTTAAGGCAACATTTTTCATGAACCCTCACACTGTCAGAAGTCAGGCGATGATGACCTCTAGTGGACAAATGTCGAATGTGGATTGGGTTCAAGAAATGATGAAAAGCTAATAATTAAATTATAAAAACTGAAAATTGAAATATATATTTTTAAAGTATAACAATCAAATAAAATGAAAGTTTTGTAAAAAAAAAAAAAAAAAAAATGAAATTACTTTCATTCAGCAAGAATGTGTTAAATGGATAAAAAGTGATAGTAAAGACTAATATTTTTAGAAAAGATTACCATTTTGAATAAATGCGGTTCTAACTTAAAGAAAAAAAAAATATATATATATATATAATTAAGCAGCACAACAGTTCCTAGCACTGATAATAAATCTGCGTATTAGCATGATTTCTGAAGATCATATGACACTGAAGACTGGAGTAATGATGCTGAAAATACAGCTTTGCTTCACGAGAATAAATATTTTATAAGTATATTCAAATGGGAAAACAATATTAGAAAATCGCAATAATGTTTCACAATATTACTTTTTTTCTGTATTTTCGATCAGATAAATACATCCTTGATGAGCATAAGAGACTCAATTAAAAAAAAAAAAAGGGTCAATTAGGTTTATAATATAGGCCTAACAACATATCAAAACAAACTGAAGCATTTAAACAGATCTGCAAGTTCAATATTTTTAAAGAACGTGAACTCCTCTATAGCCATCTAAACATCCCTATGAAGTAGTTTGCACAATACAGCTGTGAGTGACTGTAAATGTCTGAATTTTGTTACCATTCTGTGTCCATCATCCACTATTTCCAGCACTTAATCAAGACACTCTTTAATACATGACGTTTTATTTCACATGTCATTGCGTTTGCACTGGCTCTCGATTTGAGCCCTTTCGTCCACAACCATTAAAATATTCGGTTTCTACATCGACTCATTTGGTGCACAGTCTCCTATGAAACCTGTAAACTGCGTTCACCGGTTCTAACTCCATAGCGGTTTACCAGAGCATTGCAATTCATTCGCTTTCACAAATGGCTTCTTCCCCCCCCCCCCCCAAACTCATTTAAGCGTGCGCGTGACATTTCTTCTGCGCGGCTGCGGTGGAAGTGTGCGGCCTCATGCGCAGCTTAGAGGGAACGTAGCTCGTTAACCTAACCTGCAGCAGCAGCACTGTGTGAGAACTGAGCATTACCTTCTCAGCCAAGGGGAAGGAGTAGTCGGTTTCCACGGCGACAGCCAGGACCCTCTTGTATCCATTGATGATGGAGTGAGGGATGGAGGCGAGCGTCGGGTAGCCGATCTGCAGACACACACTGGCGATGTTCCTCACACCCTGAACAGAAAAGTGCGACAAGTTACACACAGACGTCAGCAAATAAACACTTTAAGGCCTGAAGGGGGGGGGATGAAAAATGACTTGGTGAAAAAAAAAAAAAAGTATTTAAAATAGATTTAATAAAAAGTAGTTAAACTATTGTTACATTAAATAAATGGGGAAACAAATTAAAATGGACAATTTAAAAGTAAACAAGTTTAAATAAAAATATTTTTAATATTTTATTTAATATAATTTAAATGACATTGAAATGTTACATTAAATGTATAATTTATATTTCCGAATAAGAGAATTGAATGACTACAATATAAATAATTTATATAATATTAATTTTCTAAACCACTTAAAGGCACAATGTAATTTGCCACTGGAGGGCACGTATTCAGAATAAACGAGACAAAAGTCGTAGTTTGAGAACGCCTGGAATCATGGGAGTTGTGGTCTTCAACCCCACAGCAGATGCAATCCAACGGGCAGAAATCATGTTCATGGATGAGCTAATGATTTATTAATGTAGTAGAATGAAGCAGGGTGAGGCTGAACGCCGTCGAGGCGAAACGAGGCGCTGAACAAGCGTGACAACGGCTCGAAAGCAGCGGGGCTTTTATTATGCCACAGTCGAGCGCTTCCGCTGCTTCCGGTCGTGCGTATGTGGGGTAAAGCAGCGGGGCTTTTATTATGCCACAGTCGAGCGCTTCCGCTGCTTCCGGTCGTGCGTATGTGGGGTAAAGCAGCGGGGCTTTTATTATGCCACAGTCGA
>NW_015506054.1:513570-532817 GCF_001515645.1 Sinocyclocheilus grahami | reverse complement strand
CGTATGTGGGGTAAAGCAGTGGAGCTTTTATTATGCCACAGTCGACTGCTTCCGGTCGCGCGTATGTGGGGTAAAGCACCGGGGCTTTTATTATGCCACAGTCGACTGCTTCCGATCATGCGTAAAGCAGCGGAGCTTTTATTATGCCACAGTTGACTGCTTCCGATCATGCGTAAAGCAGCTGGGCTTTTATTATGCCACAGTCGACTGCTTCCGCTGCTTCCGGTCGGGCAGAGTAAAAATATTTTTAAAACGTACACCGTTCAAACTAGGCTGCTTATGTTGAAGTGTTTGGGATGTGATTTTTAAATGGAGACCTTTTTTGTAATCAGGCTCTCAAAAAGTATATAAGAATTTGGATATAGATTTATGGGCCAACATATCGGTTATCGGCTTTCAAAAACAAAGAATAATCGGTTATCGGTCAATGTTCATATCGGTGCATCCCTAATATATATATCAGGTTTTACTCTAAAATTGGTATAAAATTAAAGCCTTCTGTCTAAAGTTTTCAAATTTAAAGTTCTGAAAAAAAAATTGATTCCTTTGAGATTTTATTTAGGGCGTTACACCACAAACAGCCACCGGGTGCCATCCAAACTCCATTGAATTTTATTAATGCATTTTTCTGTCACAAATGTCTAGATTTCGCTGTCAATATTACTTCTCAACTTTATTATACTTCACTATAGTCAATATTACTCTCAAAATAATCACCATATATGGAATCCTGAGACTCAGACCTTTCCAATGATATGTTTTTTGTCAAGATTATTAAAAAGGTTTGATTCTGAAAGACCGTAATGCATTGTAATATGACACTTGACACCACCCACTAAGGGGGAGGAGACCGCCAAAAGATCTTAAAGTACCATTTCCATGGTAACAATGTCCAATTTCAAAATGGTTTTGACGGGATGAATCTTGGGCTTCAAGCTTTCATGACAAACCCGGTGACAGTTAAGGGGTTAAAAATACATTTTAAAATTATAAAACAAGATTTTGGTTAATATTAAGATCACTATTAATTTGATTACTCATTGACTGGAAGAACATGCATTGATTGAGAGGGGGGAAAAAAAAAATTGGCTTTCCTTGACTAAAGTCAAAAATACACACACACATATATATATATATATATCAAATGAAAATAAAATGTATAAATTCAGGTTTATTAATACACAAATCTCCATTTTATAAATAAAAGCACAATGGGTTTTTTCTTGATTAAAATATTAAAATGTAATCTTAAACAACAAATATACATTCTAAAATAAAATATTGTAAAGATACAAAACTCCTAAAATTTTTTAAAAGACAACTAATTAAATTGTAAAATATTTAAATTAGCAAATAAAAATCTAAACAAATCAACATTTTAAAAAAAAATCTAATTTAAAAAATGTATTAATTGTCTTAAAATAAATCAAATTGGCAAATAAAAATCAAATTTAATTTTTTGATTAAATAGTTTCATATTCATTAGAAGCCAAAATTGCAATTGAAAACCGGATTTGATCGATCGCCCATTCCTGCCACTCACCAAGATTTCAATGGTTCCTCTGGAGATCTTGGTGGTGATTCCCAAAGCCTGGAAGAAGGAGGTCTTCTCAGGACCGAGCCCGGTGTTCTGAGCAGGGACGGTCACCTCACACGGGGCGATGGCACCGGCACGGGCAGCAGCGGGCACCTACCATCACAGACCACAACAACAGCTACATGAAGAGATGCATTCAAGCCCTGAAGAGCCTCAGACATCCACACAGT
The DNA here is from genome assembly GCF_001515645.1 of Sinocyclocheilus grahami. Lineage (NCBI taxonomy): Eukaryota > Metazoa > Chordata > Actinopteri > Cypriniformes > Cyprinidae > Sinocyclocheilus > Sinocyclocheilus grahami. Next base: position 531,050 of record NW_015506054.1, on the reverse strand, counting down.
CGCTCCGTGATACTCACTTTATTTGCCAGCAGCAGGTCCCTGACCTCAGTCAGATCCTCCTTGGTGAAGACGAAGCCGACGTTCCCACGGATGTGGGGAAGCAGCCTGCAAAAACACAGGAGTTAATCATTCAATCATAAACATTCACCTGGAACTATTAAAACTAAAGTTAAGACATGTGGCTGACGCAGAATGTCTGAGACCAAGCGTCCCTGTGAGCTGTGGGATGCAAACACACAAGGATAGAAGGAAACCGGTTGATTTGTGCAGGGGGAACGACAAACCGGCACTGACACAGCCGGTCTATAACTTATCCTGCATCTAATTAAACCGCTTTTGTAACGTCCTGATGAGTGAATAAAGGACTAAATGTTTACAAGGGCCTTCTGTTGAAATCATGCATTCACAAATCAATTTTATAGAGTCAAATTGAAGGAAGTTCATAACAGGGCGGCATCTTAAATTAACCTGATTTGCAAAAATACAGCCAATATCCAATTTCATGAAGCGGCGTTCAAATCAATAAAATTATATGCATCAGTTTCAATGCAGTTTTTAAAATAAACCGTCAAATGATTCACTTTAAAAGACCCCATGAAATCAAAAAGTTTTTTTTGGGTGCTAGTATCAATGTTAGTCTTAAGGTTATCTATAAAGGAGTGTGCTCCAAAACAGTGACAATTCACATTTAGAAGATATAAGCATTCAAAGCTTGCATGTTTACATGTAGTAAAACACCCACAGATGCAGAAATCAGAATCAGTCATACACGTGAAAATGGGCTGAGTGTTGAGCAAATAGTTGTAATGTGTCCGAGATCCAGACAGGAATCATGTGTTTGTGGTGTTTTTGATAATTCAACTCAATCGTTGCCAAAAGTGCTACATAATGCATCATATATTGATGAAAGCGTGACTGATCGAGCAAAACAGACACTGTTTTTGGAATCAGCATCTAATTATTAACGAAATTGGATTTCATTCAGCAATATGATGCCGGGGCGGTGTCATCTATAACATTATAGAGATTTCACACTATAAAGACTCTAAAAGCCTTAGTTCGTCTACCGTGGGTCATCATTGTGCCCGGACAGACACGCACCTCTCCAGAGACGGGTTGTTTTCCAGATGGCCACGGATGGCCTTCCTCATCATGGTGTTTTTGCCCATGAGCACGACGGCCTTGCCCCGCAGGGACAGACGGATGGTCTGCATCTGCTTGGAGCCGACATTGTCTGCTTCCACGATGAAACACTTGGGGTAATCATCCAGCAGTTGCTGGAAACGAGGAGAAAGAAATGTCAGAAACACAGCCTGATGGGAATCGTGATTTAACGTCCGAGATCAAGCGTCACCGCAGACAGGGAGAGTAGGAAAGAGTTTATTACAGCAGCGGGGAAGTCATACGTTTAGAGGAGGCGGGTCTGTGCGCTGATTGGTCAACAGCCACGTCTCTCACTCAGCAGCTCATTCACGATGTATTCAGCACAGCGCCTTAATAAAAACTATAGAGCTTTTTCATGGAACGATTTTCATCAGTAATGTGAACTGTGAACGTGCTGCCACCGCGAACTAAAGTTGCCGTTGCTTGTTGGCATTATGAGCGTTAAAAGTAAGTTTCAGAGCTGTCCAAATAACTCTGTAACGCCTAACTAAACGCGTCAAGCTGCAACCGGAAGTTCGAAGCATCCTCCATACGCGTTCGCGCAAAGCATAATGGGTAATTTCGCGTTCCATGAAAAAGGTCTATAAACCAAGACATACATACATACAGAGGAAGAGCATTTTTGCAGTGTGAAAAGTACAGTATAACAGTTAATTGATGGTGTTTAGAGGCAGATTCTATTCTATTCAAGCTACTTTTTGTTAAAACATTTTTTTATTAAAAAGTAATGGAGATGTGTCGGAAGCTATTTAGACGTATCGTGTGTGTTCCACTCATTTTATTCCTTAAATATTCTTTACTTAGTAAATTAAATTTAACGTCATAAAACCTGTGTCCATATTAACAATAATAAGACATAATCATGTCTTTATCTTTGAAAAAAAGATAAAGATAAAGATTGCTCTTCTCTCTCTACACGAATGACTGCACCTCTAAAGACCCCTCTGTCAAGCTCCTGAAGTTCGCAGACGACACTACAGTCATCGGCCTCATTCAGGACGGTGACGAGTCTGCTTACAGACAGGAGGTCGAGCAGCTGGCTGTCTGGTGCAGTCTCAACAACCTGGAGCTCAACACGCTCAAAACTGTGGAGATGACCGTGGACTTCAGGAGAAACCCCTCTGCACTCCCCCCACTCACCATCATGGACAGCACTGTGACTGCAGTGGAGTCATTCAGGTTCCTGGGCACCACAATCTCTCAGGACCGGAAGTGGGACACTCACATTGACTCCATTGTGAAAAAGGCCCAGCAGAGGAATAAAAACTATAGAGCTTTTTCATGGAACGATTTTCATCAGTAATGTGAACGTGCTGCCACCGCGAACTAAAGTTGCCGTTGCTTGTTGGCATTATGAGCGTTAAAAGTAAGTTTCAGAGCTGTCCAAATAACTCTGTAACGCCTAACTAAACGCGTCAAGCTGCAACCGGAAGTTCGAAGCATCCTCCATACGCGTTCGCGCAAAGCATAATGGGTAATTTCGCGTTCCATGAAAAAGGTCTATAAACCAAGGAGCGCCAAGGTGCGAATATCATAGTGGCACTTAAATATAAAATGATTTTGGCAATATTTACTCATTTGATCTTTTCTTAAAAACCTTGAAAATCACATACTTGCGACTTATTCCCATGTTCAGATCAAAAAAGCTGGATATCCAGATGCTTGTTAAAAACTTAAAAGAATACAAAGACCACAAAGAGGATTATGCAAATGTATTTATTATCATTTGTCTAACAGTATAGAAGTCTCTTCTCCTCCTTCAACTGAACACATCTGATTTCTTAAGTCAGTGAGCGTTTAAGGCGCCTCGAGCTCAATATCATCATTCAGTGTGTGTGGGGAAAGGGCAGAACAGACATTTGGACCTCGATCCGGTTTCACTCATCCATCTCCAGTAATCTGTAACGCATAACAATGCATTAAAAATTAATATTCACAGTAGAATACAGATATGCATTGAAGTGGCAATGCAAATGGCATTAAAGACAGGAATGCACATGAGGAGCTGCACGTGCATCATCCTCACCTCAATGCATTGACCTCAGGAGGAAGAGCTCTTGGTTCTCCTGCGCTTCAGCTCACTGTTTTGCAGTTTTTCTGCTATTTTTCTCTCGTGTCCGGCCGGGCAGTGGCGATTAGTGTTCAGTTCGATCTCCTTCTTGCTTCTGCCTTTGCCTCCAGCATGGCAGGAGTACTCCTCCAGGTTGTAATAGTCATACTCATCGTAATGCGCCTCCTCGAACGACACTAATCTGTCGATGTCGGTGGCCATGATATCGATTAGAAAAGTCGCTTTGCAGCACGAGCTCCTCCCTGCGAGTCTCTTCTGTGAGTAAACAACGCCGCAGTCACGTGGGTTTCTGAAGCGCTCGGTGATTGGCGGAGAGTTCCTGCTCGCTTGTGATTGGCTGCGTTTTGGTGCTGTTCGATCATTTAAAACACTCTGATTGGCTGAACGCTGGGCCGTTTTCAGCCGTGCGTCCATGCAAAACAAAGCATTTTTTAAAACATGTATCTAACATAATTTCTTAGACATAGAGTTAATATTGATCACAATAATTGCACCTTCAGTGATTCTGACACTGAAACGACTGAAAAACTGAAAATTTTAGGCTATATTCATAAATGTACATACAGTAAGTGCCTTAATATAAATCTGTAACATTTAACAATAAAAAAATGTAATACCAAAAGAGAAATCGCAAACATGATGTGCAATTCTGTATGAAATAAAGAAAAATGAATTTTGCTTCGCAACTATTTCATATTGAATATCCATAAAAATTAAAAATGCATTGATTGCCTGACTTTATTTTGTATAGGTCTGCATAAAAATAAATCTGTATAAGTATATATAATTCCTGCTATTTCCATCCAATGGCAAACTTCTTAAGTTCATATAATAATGCATAGCTTGTGTAAGATTGCTGCATTTTATACCTGAGACGAAGCAAAACACACGCAAGTTATATAGATCACAGTTACATAAAGATGGTTCCCAGCATGCTAAGTTAACACACATTTCTATGCTGCATCTCCAAACTGTTTGCACATAAAGGACTTTTGACTGAAGTATATATTTAACAATCAGATCTGTCGCAACATGTTGTGCATTCTTGGTTAAAGACGTGCTTCTTTCACGATTGATAAGGCATCTCAGAAAACTGAAGCAGCATGTCTCATATTAAATGCAAGCATGTGCTGCAGCACAAAGTAGCCACACTGTGGCAGTGTAGTTTCACTGTAACATCATTTATACCAACATGATGAACATATGGCATTTTAACTAAAGTAGCACTTCAAACTCTGTTTAATGTCTGTTACATAATATAAAATGCAAAACACAGTACAATTCAGGACAACATACAACATACAATACAATGCACTTCAATGCAATACTTGTCAATACAAACAATAAATTACACATATTTTAAGATTCAGTCATTTCTTTATGCATGTAAACTTTTAACACACACACACACACACACACACACACACACACACACACACACACTCACACACTCACACACATGTCTGGTCAGCTATCCTTGTGGGGACTCTCCATAGGTGTAATGGTTTTTATACTGTACAGACCGTATATTCTATTGCCCTACACCAACCCTACCCCTAAACCTACCCCTCACAGGAGACTTTCTGCATTTTTATGTTTTTAAAAAACTTCATTCTGTATGATTTATAAGCTTGTTTCCTCATGGGGACCTCAAAAATGTCCCCACAAGGTCAAAATTTAGTAGTATTACTATCCTTGTGGGGACATTTAGTCCACATAACGTGATAAATACCAGGTACACACACACACACACACACTCTCTCACACACACACACTAACACATGCACACACTCACACACACACACACACACACACACTAACACACGCACACACTCACACACACACACACACACACACATGTATATATACCAAGGCTGCATTCATTTGATCAAAAATACAGTAAAAACTGTAAAATTGTGAAATATTATTACAATTTAAAATAGCTGTTTTCTATGTTAATATATTGTAATATGTAATCTATTCCTGTGATAGAAAGCTGAATTATCAGCAGCCATTACTCAGTCTAAAATGCTGATTTGCTGCTCAAGAAATATTTCTTAACATCTCTCACACACACACACTAACACATGCACACACTCACACACACACACACACACTAACACACGCACACACTCACACACACACACACACGTGTATATATACCAAGGCTGCATTCATTTGATCAAAAATACAGTAAAAACTGTAAAATTGTGAAATATTATTACAATTTAAAATAGCTGTTTTCTATGTTAATATATTGTAATATGTAATCTATTCCTGTGATAGAAAGCTGAATTATCAGCAGCCATTACTCAGTCTAAAATGCTGATTTGCTGCTCAAGAAATATTTCTTAACATTGCTTATTTCATTTGTAAAAACATTTCACATTATTACTGTTTTTACTGTATTTACATATGCATATACTATATATAGCTGTCTCTTATAAAATCATGCATAATAGCATGTGTTTATGTTATTCCTGTTATCTTGTAACCCATAACCCAGAGATAAAACTGATTCAATTCATAAGACATATTTGGTGTCGTGATAAATATAATATTTTATCATATTAAATGTATTATATTCAGAAGTGGGTAGATTACTTACAGATTGTAGTCCGTTACTGTTTCCAAATTACATGACAAAAATCGCAGTTTGTAACGTAATCCTTTACATCAAACATTTTAGGTAATATAATCGGACTACTTTTAGATTACTTTTGACCCAACTCATTTATCACATTGATTTAAATAGGATAATCTTGTACCATATCCTCCTGAGACCCAGCTATGGAGTTTTTGCCTCTGTAGTGGACATTATATTTTAGTGAGTTTCTCTGAGACCTCACATGTCACAGTTGTAAGTCTGGATGTCCTGTACAGAGCACATTCAGGGCTTTCCAGAGACACCACATGATTGGATGTTTCACCGAGATCACTCCCTCTCCTTGGTTTTTAAAAATGGCTGACACTAATTTAGTGATAAAATTGTACATCGTTATGGAAATATGATAATATTTTGTAATTATAATTTAAATCTGATTCATTTTAAAAATGTTTGTCATAAATCAACATCTCAGGAAAATGTTATGGGGTTTCAAATCAAAATATGAGCTTCTGTTATGAAACAGGACATAATTTCATACACGTCCACTGTAGAGGACACCAGGAAATACTAAATTCACAAAGCTTTTTATTTCTGGTTCTCAGGAGGATATTGAAATAAAAATACAAAGAGTAAAATATATTCCATTCAGTGTTATTAACAACATGAAGTTGGGGTTTGTGAAGGAACTGCAGGGGATTTATACGTTTAATGAAAAGCTAATAATTAATTAAATCAAACAAATTTTAAATTAAACTGAATAATTTAGAAAAGCATCAATCAAAATAAAATATTTAACAAAAAAAATTAAATATTTTATTAGTTTACCTGCATGCCATGTGACCATTAAGCAGCACATGCAAATGTGATCCTTAATAATTAAAATATTTATTTTAAAATATAAAAAGGGTAAAACGATGAATGGATACATTTTTTACCAGTATGAAATAAAATGTAATTTAATCTAATTACAAGTACTTCATTTTTGGAGTTACTTAATCTAGTTACTACCCATTATTATATTACATTATAATATTATATCAAATATATAATTTTGCAACACTAAACTCCTTCAGTCATACTATCAAGTTAGGGTTGACACTTTCTCATCACATTATCCGAAGCAAAGGCTCTCTCTCTGTGCTTTTACAATGCAACTCAAAGAAAAGGATGTTTTATAATTTTTTTATGAGCATGTTGACTTCAAAATTTGGTATATTGTGAATTTACTCATTATATATGGAAAATTCTTTATCCACAAATGTAAATGGGCAGTGATGCTATTTTGTTGTGAGTGTAATAATTAGTATTATTTATGTTGATCATTCTTATTATTCATGGTGGATGTGCCTTATGTTGTTGGATTTCCCTTGTCTTGTTGTGTACAATTTGCAATAAAAATAAATAAAAAAATAAATGACAAAAAAGCTGTACTATTATATTGGCCCCCGCTGACGCAAGAATGGCGAGACGCTCTGTGGACACGCCCCCGTTGAGCAAACCACGCCCACGTAAAAAAAAACCCTCAACCGCGTTAGCCACGCCCACTGATGTTGTGACTCCCGCCGAGCGCCCAACGGTCGAGGCAGGGGAGGCTGCGCGCGCGTGTGCAAAGGCCGGGGAAACAATGGCGGCGCCATGTAAATGGGCAGTGATGCTATTTTGTTGTGAGTGTAATAATTAGTATTATTTATGTTGATCATTCTTATTATTCATGGTGGATGTGCCTTATGTTGTTGGATTTCCCTTGTCTTGTTGTGTACAATTTGCAATAAAAATTAATGGACTCATCTAGCCATTATTTTTAGTGCTCAGATTATCCTGGTAATATTTGGTTGATATTTAGAAAGTATTAATATTAAATATAAATGCATGCATGCACACACGTGTATGTATTTAAATATATAGTCATATATACACTTAATATTGATTTAAATGTGTATATAGTTAGTGAAAACATTTAGTTAATTTAGTGTAATTTACATAATATAGTGTCTAGATGTATATATTCATATGTACACAAAATATTAACTTAAATGGATATATTTAGTAAATGTGTAGTTTGTATATATACACACACGTGTGCATTTTTTATATATTTATATGTACACTAAATATATATATATTTATATTATACACTATATATTAACTTCAGTGTGTGGAATATATACACTAACTGTTCATTTAAATGTATACAACTAGTGCATATGTTCAGTTAATTTAGTGTGTGTGAGTGTGTGAGTGTGTTGTGTGTAGTGTGTGAGTGTGTTGTGAGTGTGTGTGTGTGTGTGTGTGTGTGTGTGTGTGTGTGTGAGTGAGTGTGAGTGTGTGTGTGGTGTGTGGTGTGTGTGTGTGGTGTGTGAGTGTGTGTGAGTGTGTGTGAGTGTGTATGTGTGTGGTTTGTGTGTGTGGTGTGTGTGTGGTGTGTGTGAGTGTGTGTGTGTGTGTGTGTGAGTGTGTGTGGTGTGTGTGGTGTGTGTGAGTGTGAGTGTGGTGTGTGTGGTGTGTGTGTGTGTGAGTGTGAGTGTGAGTGTGTGTGTGGTGTGTGTGAGTGTGAGTGTGTGTGTGGTGTGTGTGAGTGTGAGTGTGGTGTGTGTGGTGTGTGTATGTGTGTGTGTGTGTGAGTGTGAGTGTGAGTGTGTGTGTGGTGTGTGTGAGTGTGAGTGTGGTGTGTGTGGTGTGTGTGTGTGTGTGTATAGGGATGTTAAAAAAGTACCGACACATAAATCACTTCAAGTTTTATATTTAAAAAATCAACAAACAGCAAATAAAATGACTTTTTGTTTGGATAATCACTAAAAACAATAACATTAACAATGATGTTCGTATTTTAAATGACAACTTGACTGACAACAGTTTAATAGCATGTTGAAATATCTGATGTAAATGTTCAAATAAAGCTTTGAAAAAGTTTCATAAAAAGGTAAACCTCACATTTCAGCCTTTAAATAAAGAAAAGATATGTCAAAATGATAATTGATTAATAAATGATTATATGTATTTTATCTGCTCCATAAATAATTCTAGACAACTTCATGAGATTCATTCAACTCCACATGAGCTTGTTTTTCATCGACCGGTCAAAGTTTACAGCAGGGCGTGCAGAATCCGTCCGTTTGTGGCCAGACAGAAACTGCACACATGAATGTAAATATAAGTCTGTAAATCCACTCGCTGACAGCAGGTGGCGCTGATGGAAAAGCAGAATTACAGCTGTTTCCCGTAACCTCCGTGCACAAAGCAGTATTGCGATTAAGAACACTTCTTTAGGTATTACATGGAGCGAAGATGAAAACAAAATGCCATCGAATCGTTTCTGAAGACAGTCAGAACCTTCAGAGTTACATTCATATAATTCATTCATTCATATATTCATTTGTATAATTCCCTTCGCACTCTTTTAAAACCTCCCAGCTTTTCCGCCCGGTTTTCACTCAAAACTAAACTACTCTGCTGCTGTGCGCACGTGACACTGTTACTGAAAACTGTGCTTTATGCTGGATAGCATTTATTTATCGTGAGTTGTTCAAATCACGGTAATCTAATACGGTTTTAATGATAATTAAAAGATGAAACAGTAATACTAACCGCGGGGAATTTTTATCACGATTTATCGTCAAACCGGTAATCGTTACATCCCTACAATAAATATATATATATATATATATTCATTAACTTAAGTGTATATAGTAAATGTTTAGCTAATATATATATATATACAGTATATAATTTTATTTTCATATATTTAGTGTATATAAATACATATGTAGATATAAATATTTACTATATAGTAAATATTTATAAATGCATGTGCATTTTTATATATTTATATATACAGGAAATATTTAAAAAATATTTTTTTACTTATACACTATATAATAACACATACATATATAATCAATAATTTATAATAATGTACATTTGCAGTTTAAAGGTCCAGTTTCTGCGTTTGCGTTTGTTATTTTTCTACCTTGATTCAGCAATATCAAGCCCACTTCTTTCATGCAACTTGTTTAGTTGAAGCGCTTCGAGGGAAAGATGTTGATATGGTTTTCAGGACAGTCATGTGAAATTCACTCACTTTCAGGAGAACTTCATGTGATTTAACGCTGATGGAAAACAAATCACATGCTTACTGAGATCATATCAGCGTAGATCAGCCGTCCTAAGGGAGGATTTTTGATATTTTTATGCGATTATGATGCTTATTGTGATTGCTTATTAGAGTCTGCCACTTTATCTGTGAATCTGTAGATGTGCCCACTCATCCTGAAATAAATAGGACAGCGTGATATATCACACTCACTTATGTTATTACAATCATGTAGATAACGAGGCTGTGTGTTTGCATGTTTGAGTCTGTCGAATTGCTTCAGAAAGCTGCTGATTGTGTTGTTTGCTCACAGCGGGCCGTCTGATAAAGCAGGCGGTCTGCAGGGAAAACAACCAAACTAAACTCCAGACGGGTGAAGGTTTTCAGGAACGTTATATAATCAGGCTTAAGGTCTGGCTCTTAAAGGGAACCAACTCTTATAAGACCATGCATCAGAACCGACTTCAGATAATCAGGCGACTTGAGGTGATCGAGATCTTTTGCTGTGGGCTTTGCCACTAATTCAGTTGCGAACGGTCACTCCATTGGGAAACCACACAGTACTGATCATTGAGTCTTGACTGCGCTGCTGCCTAAAGGTTTGAGAAAGATTTCTGAGTGTGTCTTCTGCCCTGTGGAGGAGAGACGTTATTTTGTGCTGTAAAACATAAGAGAGTATTGGTTTGCGTCTCATCTCAATGACTGGAGTTGCCAGACAAACCAAAGATAGAGTCAAGATTCATGCCTGCCTCTAGCTGCACGTACGTAGCTTGTACAGTTTCATAACAGTAAACTGTAGTGGTTACAGTTTAATCAGCGCGCAGAAAGCTTGAAAAATGCAGACATGCCCACACTAAAACATAGAAGAAAACAGTATTATTTTGGTGCGTGTACTGGAAGTCATTCTGTCACACCTGCTGATGTAGAAACCAAAAATTAGAGTAGGGATATGCCGGTATCAAATTTTCATGCTGCGATTAATTGCTAATGCTTTTATCACGGTGTACGGTATTATCACGATATTGAAATTTAGTTTAAAAAAAAGTGCTTTCATAATACAGTATAACAGGTTTAATAACTTTTTTCTTATAACAAAAATAACAACATTTAAATGCAATAAAGCAATACAGGAAAATGTATAAAGTTAAAAGTTTTACACAGATTAAAGTGCAAAAGAACTATAAAGACCAATATGTATCACTTTACAATAAGACCTCATTAGTTAACCTTAGTTAATGCATTAACATTCACAATGAGCAATAGCTACATTTGCTACAGAAGTTATTAATCTTTGTTTAAAAAATACAAGTCTTAGTTCATGTTAGCTCATTAAATAACACATCTGCAACTTTAGATTTTAACAACGTGTTATTAAATATTGGAATACCTAAGATTAATGAATGTTCAGAAGAATTTTTCATTGGCAGTTTGTTAACTAATGAAGCCCTAATGTAAAGTGTGACCGAACAATAAAGAATCAAAACACTTTCAAACAATATCTAGGGCATGTTGTAGTCCAGATTAAAATGTTAAAAAAAGTTTGAGAATAAATAACCTATTAAGTCTAAATATTTAAGTATTTGGCACTGTGATGACCATCATAACAAATACACAAATCTGAACGGCTGTTTAAATCATTTAAACATGATTCAGAAACAGAAAGTAGTGCAGCTGCTTGGTTTACAGGGTTTCCGGGGTAACGGCTGCATTTAAATGAATTATTATTATTATTATTATTTCTGCAGTTTATCCCATCTTCTGCTGTCAGAGAGTGAAAGTGCTGCTTTCATCCAGAGCGTCTCTCACGTGTTCCGTCATGTGCTTCTCGTCCGCGCTTGTTTACATCAGAGTGCGCAGGCTTCTCTCACGCAGCATACAGCGGTGTTGTGCATTTTGACCAGTTTATGGGAAAAGTATTCTTAAAATGCATTCAAAATTCTGAATAATTTGTTATATATATAATTATTCACGGTATTTAGAAGTGCCCACGATAACAATATCGTGCATATTCATTACCGTGATATATCGCATTACTGAATACCGGCACAAGTCTAAATTAGAGTGATTTTAGCGTTAAGAAATGGCCAGCGCACTCTTAAGCAGATATGAGCAGCAGGCAGTGCAGTATGTGTGAACTCTTTTATTTTTGTTATCACTATGGTCATTTGACTTATAGCAGTGTCCAGTGTTTCCTATACATTGAGTTATTTGTGGCGGCTCATCACAATAGCAAAACTGACCGCCACAAATAGATTTTCCAATCTGAATAAAAAAAACGTTGAATAAAATGAGTGCTTCACGTTTCAAAATTAAAATGCAGCGCGGGTGTTTTTATATGAATGCATCTTTGAAAAGAACTGACTGTCTTCAGAAAAGCTTCGATGTCATTTTCATTTCGTCTTTCCTGTAATGCCTGATAATAGCGTTTGTGAGCAGCGCTTATTTGATTACAGCCTTTACCGGGGAAACCGCTATATCTCCAGCTCCCGAAGCGCCTCCTGCTGGCAGAGAATTAATGTGCAATCTGTGGGAAACACTGGTGTCTGTCAGCAAACATAACCAAAAAGCATCCTTCAGAACTGTTTTGAGAAGGTGCTTAAGTTTTGAACCATGTATTATTACTCTAAATTGGGCTACTACTACCATTACTATCTTGTACCCTGCATAGGGGTGTGCGATATTGACAAAAATAATATCTCAATATGTTTTGGGATTTTTCCGATAACGATAATCTGACGATATTTTGCGTAGTTAAAAAATGTGTTGTAAATGTCTTTGCTCCCTTTTACAAAGTCAATAGTATATTGAGTGATATTATTAATTGAAAAAATATATTGAAGGAAAGGGTATTTATTTATTATTTAAAACTGAAGCATTCAAGTAAGAACAACACACACCTCTGCTCTGCTGTAAGGTGAACTGTGCAGTACAAGCAAGAAGCAAAAATATAACATTGTAATAAATGTATCTAAATAAATGTATCTTCTGTCAAAAACATCACAAGAAAAACTTTGTAAACAAATTACTCCCTTCAAGTACAGTAACATTTTCCATAGTCAAAGATACAAAAAATAGCCTATAGTGTTTTTTATTAAATGCCTAACTTCAAATTCTGTCCAATATTGCACAAAAATTAAACGGGGTTGAAACACTTCAAAAATATTGCACTCAGGAAAAAAATAGCATATGTAAACAAATGTTATTACTGTAAAAAAAAAAAGTCTACAATTTAAAGACAACAGGTAAAATAACCTTTATAATTGTTTTTTTGCTATAAACTGGGTTTCTTTGGAATTACATGCGTTTCAAGCTGCACAACAAAATATTGCACTTAAAATAATGTAAACAAATAACACTACTGTAAAGAAAGTCTACATTTCAAAGACTATAAGGTAAAATAGCCTTTATAATTTAAAGTAGCCTTTGCAATATAAAAGTGACAGAGGAAACAGGCTTTCAGCAGATTTCTTTTTTCCCTTTCTGGGTTTCTTTGAATTCACATGCGTTTCAAGTTGTGCGATAAAAACACCAGCCTGTCCACAGCATCTGGCTTGAGAGCAGCACAGTGACCTGTAACAATATTTCCTCCTGTGCTGAAAGCCCTCTCAGAAGGGCTGCTTGAGGCAGGGATGCACAGGTACTTTTTTGCTAGTTTCCCAAGTCTGGGGAAATGTATTTCTTGCATTTTCCACCAGTCAAGTGGATTTACGTCACTGTCCACCTCAGGTATCATTAAGTAGCTCTGGATCTCCTTTTCAATAGCACTGCGCAGAGACTCACCTCTGAATTCCTGTGGTTTCTTGAAATAACTACCAAAAGACTTTTTTCTCTTTTTTGCTGGTTCACTGGTGTCGTCACCTGCAACAGGTTCTGCTGTCATAACATGAGCAGAAGCAGTTGAGGGGCCTGGGGTAGGGCTGTCTTCCTCTGTCAACATAGCCATGAGTTCTTCTGTCACTGCTGTCCCAATGGCTTTGATTCTGTCATTGTTATTGGAGCGGTTTTTGAACCGGGGATCAAGTGTGGATGCCAAACTCAACAGCTCATCCACACAGTCTTCTGCATACTTGGAGTTCAGGTAGATTTTTTTGGTTAGGTATGTGTCATCAGACTTCACTGCCAGGACTTCAGTGTTGAACAAGGCAACACAGGTTTTAAGTTAGAAACTGTTACGAGTTGCTCACCTGACAGAGCGTCTGAAAATTCTAGCAGAGGACCAAGTGCTTTGCTGACCGCCTCCAGCACCTCAACATCTTGCCATGTTGGCACAAGGTGCCTGTGCTTTTTGTCTGCAGTTAAAACATGACAAATGGCCTTTTCTTGCTCAAGAAACCTCTCAATCATGCGCTGTCTTGAGCCCCATCTTGTTGGTGACTCTGTGATCAGTTTGTGTTGAGGAAGCTTCAACTGCTCTTGTGCATTAGCAAGTGCTTTTTTCTTTTTCCAGCTGCTGGAAAAAGCAGCAACCACTTTCTTGCCAAACTCCAATGGCTCTGTCTATTCTAGGATCCCTCATGCTCCTCTCTGGAAAACATTTAAAATAGACAAACATAAGATAGACATAATAACATTTTGAGTCCATTGAACATTCAATGTGTGAAATTATGGCATTTTATATTATTTATATTACTATTTTATATTATAATTATTATATTTTACTTTAATTCATCTTATTTATTATATATAAAGCATCTGCTAAATTAAATTAATCTCTCATTTTTATTATATTACTGTTCTATAAAAGCTTTGCTTATGTTATTTTTTTGTATTGATAAACATCCTAACAAGATATATTTTACTTGAATATGTTTTCACAGAAGCACCAAAATTGCTTACCAATGGCAATATGAAGTCTGTGGCCAAAACAAGGAAGCCGCTGCCAGATGTTAATCCGTAGTGCACTGACAACGTTAGCTCCGCTGTCTGTTCTCATGCAAACCATGCGGTCTTCGGGCAACGACCATGATGCCAGCGCATCTTTTAGGCCTTGAGCAATTATGTCACCTGTGTGGTCATCTGGAAAGTAAGATGTCTGCTGACAGTAGCTTTGGAGTTGCCAGGTTTCATCAATGAAATGTGCTGTCAGGGAGAGGTATGGCTCTGACGTTCTGCTTGACCACAGATCGGTTGTTGTAGCAAAATGTAAAACCTTCTGCACGTCATGCGCAAGAGTTTGGCGACATGACTCGTACAATTTAGTCAGCGCTGTTTCACTGAAGTATTTTCGCCCAGGTAGTGTGTATCTTGGGTCTAACATCTTTAAAAGCTGTTTAAAACCATCTTTCTCAACCGCTTGAACTGGCACCATGTCTCTGGCAATGTAATTGGTGACAGCGTTTGTTATATCTTGCCATCTTTCGCTTTTTCTGTCGTAAGGTACTTTCTTGCTAAATGATTCGGCGAAAGTTTGTTGCGTGTGTTTTTTTTACCCTGTCTGCTGCAGGCGCATCGTGTTCAGCTGACTCCGTCTCCCGAAGCTTGTCATAATTCTCGTATTCACTATGGTGGGTAGTTCGAAGAAGGTGAAAGAGATTGGTCATCGCACCAGATTTTCGGCACAGTTTGCAGATCGGCGTCTTTTGACTAACATCCAACCTTTCAAAACCAAACCACCTCCATGCTAGTGATGACGACCCACGTCTAGGAATTAAATCTAGCGTGGATTGTGAGGATGCTGGTGTTTGAATGTCTTCTCTCACAGTTCATTTTAACTTCTGTCGAACACTGCAATCTGTCCCGCTATCCCATGCGCTGAATGCGCGTGCATGCGTGCAGTAATTTACTACAGCACGCAGTGAATTCGTGATCACTTAATGCAGCGTTTTAATTGGCTTCTGAAAATGAGTGACATACTCGATATTTTGATTTTGCATATCGTTAAACCAGCAATTACGATATTATCGCACACGATATATATCGCACACCCCTAACCCTGCAATAATCATTTGCTCAAACTCACTTTTATGAGATGAATGGGGAAAAAAAAGAAAATCGACGAAACATATCAAGCAAAAAAATCGGCATCATATATCAGCCATCGGTCAACCTCTACTGTTGTTTATTGTTTCACACATCGATAGTTTTATATTGTACAGTTGTTCAATGTGTGGTTTAATTACACATTCGTTAACCTTTTCAATCTAATTTAGTGCTGGGCGGTTTACCGGTTCATACCGAATACCAGTGTTTATTTTTATGATGTGAATTTTTAAAATACCGCAATACCGGTGTATGTTGCTTAAACAACGTTGGGAACGCGACACTGTTTGAGAGGGGTCTCTTTTCACTGTTGCACTGTGGTGAGGGAACAGCTGTATGTGTTACTAAGCGTGAAAGTTCAGAAACTGAAGCTGTAGAACTAATAGAACGTGATGACACAGAAGAACTCATCCACAATATCCACACTGACCGCCACAAATATCCAGCGCCCCTGCCATCAGCTCCCGAGTCTCACACACACCAGCGCCACTTCAGCACTAGATTTAGCAACTTTCAGACCCTTTTAGCGGCTTTTGTTCCAGAGAATATTCATACTGACAAACCTAGCGATTTTTTTGGATAAAACCTTAGCTATGGTTCAGTTGGAAGATTTCACCAGTGCTGTCCCGTGAACGCGAGGTTTGGCTTTCCCGGAGAAGTGTCGCCTCTCTCGGCGTCTGTTCTGTGCAGCGAGCGGCAGTTTTGTTGTCTGGTATGCAGATTTACTTGCTCTAGTAATCGTGAGTCCTCGTGTTTTTGTTGTCTGGTATGCAGATTTACTTGCTCTAGTAATCGTGAGTCCTCGTGTTTTTGTTGTCTGGTATGCAGATTTACTTGCTCTAGTAATCGTGAGTCCTCGTGTTTTCTGGTATGCAGACTTTACTTGCTCTAGTAATCGTGAGTCCTCGTGTTTTTGTTGTGTTGGGAAACTCTAAAAAAAAAAAAAAAAAAAAAAGGCTTCGAAAGGAGTTTTTCACAGCAACATCATAGGAGAACCATTTTTGGGTTCCCTAAATAACATTTTAACCATTTTTTCTTTGTGTAAAGAACATTTTAATAACCTAAAGAACCTTTTCCCACTATAAAGAACCTTTTGTGCAGTGGAAAGTTTCCACTAGGGGTGGGCGCTACACCGGTATGAAAGTGACTTTATGGAAGTGACATAATACCAGTGCATTATGTTGTTCCGCGGAGCTATCAAAATAGGGGCCGAGACCCTTTTGGGGTAGGCGCGTGTTTGTTTTGGTGATTTCAAATGTCAACATTGGCTACCAGAAATCGCTTACCCCACCTTTAAGTGATTAGCAAATGATCAACATTGTCCATTTTACTGCTTAATGCTAAAATCAGTTGTTTGGTGATTGTCAGCCAAAACAAAGGCCCCCCCAAAATGCAATATGATTTTCCTGCCTTTTAAGATACTTTGTTTTGGAAAATGCATTGTGAGCTCAGCCAGTGGGGGGAAAAAATCAGAAATGATGGACAAGAGAAATGTTAGTTATATTATCTTAATGTTAAAAAATACCAAATGTTAATGTAATTAACATGCACTACTTTATCTAATTGGC
>NW_015506054.1:511038-512953 GCF_001515645.1 Sinocyclocheilus grahami | reverse complement strand
ACCAAATGTTAATGTAATTAACATGCACTACTTTATCTAATTGGCTAATTATGTGTGCTTGTTGTATGTACTTATGCTGGAATTGGATGTGACTGGAAACTACCACATTTCTCCTTTGTTAGTGTAATTTCAATCAATTTGGGTTAGAAATCTCCATTCGCACTGATAAAAGGAAACTGCTTTTTAGCTGCTGCTGTCTTGATCATTGTATGATTTGATTTAGGCCAAATATTGTCATAATGTGCTTGTATTCCCTCCAGAAACCCAGAGCTCACACATGATATTAGTTTATTTTTAGTTCCCGTCTCTCATGTCGTCTGAGTTCTTCTTCTTTACTGTTTCTCTCTGTTTGTGTTCATCTTTTCTGTAGATGGGGTCGAGGATTTGGACTGTTGGGTACCATTTTTGGGAACGACAGTGCAGTAAACCAGCCAAACAGTGTCTATGGAATCTTGTTTTATATCTTTCAACTGTTACTAGGTAAGAACAGCGTCAACCGCATTGATCTGCAGATAATGACAGTTTAACATCAGCAGGTACTTTCTAGGGATGCACCGGTATAGAAAGTATGGCAGATTTAAATGTCAATTTATGGCCAAAATCTTGATATTACGAGTCCGATGAATGTCTTTGGTCATTGTGTGCATCGTTTTTGACCGTCTGTTTTGCATCAAGTTCAACTTCCATTTTATTTCCGCTTGTGATTTTCTCAACTGCTTGATTTTCTGTATTGTTGCAAAATGTGAACTGTATTATCTACAGAATTATATCAGCTATGCATTAAAAGTTCGATATATATATATATAGTACATCCAACTTTACCTACATACATACAGTTTACTCACATAAAGCAATATATACCATATAGCAAATCTCTGTTGTGATAATATAAACTCTTTTATTGCCCAGCTCTAATCTGCTAAATGCGACTATAAGGCATGAAGATGATGTAAACATTAACATCATAATTTTTCTATAAAACCGCTTTGAGACAATTTGTATTGTGGATATACTAATAAATTTGACTCAATTATGAAAACAAGATAACTGAGATAAAATGATTGTTGTTTAGTCGTTTTCAGGAAGTTGAGGAAGTGCACTACAACATAGTTTATCTTCTTATTTTTATTTCATGAATTTGTATTGTTTTTATATTATTTATTTAAATGTGTAAATGTAATACATTTATTTATATTATTTCAATTTATCTTTACTTTTTTTTTTAACATTTTTATCTATCAGTTGAATTATATTTGAAGTTTAGAGAAATGTACCCTTTATTGAAAATGTTTTTTATTAAGTACAAAAAATGGGTGATGTTTTCAAAGTCAGTGAGTAATAGTGCTAAACAATCATGATCTCAATATTGACCTTGATTATGATTTTTTAAATAATTGAGCAGCCCTAGTTTAAACACAAGAACACACATGGTGTCCACAGCCTCTCAATCTACTTTTACTATTGTAGGAATTAAAACTGTTCGGTGATACCGTTTTTGTCTCTATCTAGGTTTATTTGTGAAAGATTATTAGAGTTCACATTAATTTGTGCAGTGTACAGTGTCTGCCATTAGCCATAGATGAATATAAACACACATAATTTCCTGAGATGGATACTGTAAGGGACTTGTGAGCGTGTCTGGTTATAATAAGAACATTGCTTTCTGTAATCTGAAGCAGTCTCACAGACCTCTGAATTATGACCCTCACTTGTCCATGTCTGTCATCGCTGACGGCTAAAATATCTTAGCGTTTCAGTGCGATAAGGCACGTGTCAAACATTCACAACCTTAGTTTAACCCCATGACTCTCTGGACAGCGTTTGAGTTACTGCTGTATCAGTTTCTCTAATGTTTGTCATTCCCTTCGTCCGGGTTATTATTGTTAAATAAAACTATACTAAAAACTGTTTTTTT
>NW_015506054.1:506536-510451 GCF_001515645.1 Sinocyclocheilus grahami | reverse complement strand
TTGGAATTATAAATATGAGCGTAGTTCGTCTGTTAATATCACATGGACGTTTTTTTAAATTTTTTTTAATTAAATTTTTTTTTTAGTTTGTTACTCAGACGCAGGCAGTGAACTGCATGAGACAAAAAAGTAATCTAGCCAAAACAACCGCATAGCCGCTCTTTAGTTTAGATGCATGCTGATTTTATCAGACGATGCCGTGATTATAATTGAGGGTTAACATGTATTAAAAGGGGTCGTGTTTAGTCACTATTTAGTGTGGTATTTTTTGACAATATTCACTCATCATGACAGTAAAATAGGGCATTCTGAGTCAATATACTGCAGTATTTCCTCTCAATCAGTAGAAAATATGGTTAACACCCGCTCATGCATGAAAAAAAAAAATACCTTCATGTACCGTGAAACCGGTATCATTTTGAAAAATACCGTGATATAAATTTTTGGTCATACCGCCCAGCACTATGCATACTTTGTTTTCTAATCAAACATTGTAATGTTGTGATTCATCTCTGAGCTGGTTGGTTCATGGTTAAAGGCTTACAACTAGTTATTGAGGAATCTGTTGAAATGCCTACATAGAATGAACAAGGAAACATACTTTGTTTCAGTTATTCTCCCATGGGCTTTTAATTGTTTGTTGCATGTGTTGTGAGTACCATATACGTCTCGTGAGGTGTTTCTCATAAAATTGGAGAATTTATTATGCATGTCTGGTATGCAGACTTTACTTGCTCTAGTAATTGTGAGTCCTCGTGTTTTTGTTGTGATGGATACATTACACTCTTTAAAAAAAAGGCTTCGAAAGGAGTTTTTCGCAGCAACATCATAGAAGAACCATTTTTGGGTTCCCTAAATAACATTTTAACCATTTTTTTCTTTGTGTAAAGAACATTGTAATAACCTAAAGAACCTTTTTTCCACTATAAAGAACCTTTTGTGCAGTGGAAAGTTTCCACTAGGGGTGGGCGCTATACCGGTATGAAAGTGACTTTATGGAAGTGACATAATACCAGTGCATTATGTTGTTCCGCGGAGCTATCAAAATAGGGGCGAGACACTTTTGGGGTAGGCGCGTGTTTGTTTTGGTGATTTCAAATGTCAACATTGGCTACCAGAAATCGCTTACCCCACCTTTAAGTGTTTAGCAAATGATCAACATTGTCCATTTTACTGCTTAATGATAAAATCAGTTGTTTGGTGATTGTCAGCCAAAACAAAGGTCCCCCCAAAATGCAATATGATTTTCCTGCCTTTTAAGATACTTTGTTTTGGAAAATGCATTGTGAGCTCAGCCAGTGGGGGGAAAAAATCAGAAATGATGGACAAGAGAAATGTTAGTTATATTATCTTAATGTTAAAAAAACCAAATGTTAATGTAATTAACATGCACTACTTTATCTAATTGGCTAATTATGTGTGCTTGTTGTATGTACTTATGTGAAAAAACGAGCTAAATGAAAATTAAAAACATTGTCTTGGCAACTAAATTGAAACACTAAATTTACTAACTAAAAATATGAAAATATAAAAATAAACACAAATTCAATATATTAATATAAACTACAGTAGTATAGCCTGGTATAAATAATACTAAAATAACACTGGTCTGTAGAGATGTGCAGAAGTACATGTTGAGTTGTACATGTTGAGAACTAGGTTGTGTTAAGGAAGCCCTGTATGGTCTTCTGGTTTAGGTTTGTTTACCAGAAATGATCGATTGTGTTTCTTGATCATATGGATGCTGAATGCAACCCTTTAATTTTTATTTTGCGCAAAAAAACAAGAACAAAGAAGAGCTTTTGCATTGTGACATTTATTTTCATGAGAATTAAGCACATTCCCTTCAATTCTTGTTTCTGTTATGTGAATAAAATAGATTATTTAAATTTTGGAGCATTTATGAATAATAGTAGCATATGATTTATTACTTTAAAAACAAATCATTATAATATTATTATTTTTTAAGGTACTGTATTATAGTAATTACAATATAGTAAAAATAATTAGTAAAACCCCACAATTAAAACATCCTAACACATTACAATAATGTAAATTTGGGGGAAAATGTGCTTAATTGTCATGAAAATTATGTAGATGATAGTAAAATAATCTTATTGTTTTTGATGAAATGTGACACTGAAATAACTACAACCTGAATTGGCACAAATCTTTAATAGTCCTGATAATTCACCACATTTCTTTCGATCGTTATTTCTGTAATGCAAATAAAATGTATTGTTTAAATTTTGAAGCATTTATAAATAATACAAGCATTTGATGTACTACCTTTTTGCCGATTTAAATAAAAATCATTGTATTTGTAGTAGTAGTATTTTTTTTAATACTGTATTATAGTGATGAGAATCTCACCTTTGGGGGAAAACCTCACAATTAAAACATCCAAACACATTTCAATTATGACAATTTGGGGGAAATTTGCTTAATTGTCATGAAAATGTCAAAAAAGAAAAAAAAAAGTATGATCCTAAAATAATCTTTTTGTTTTTGGGATGAAATCCACTATTATAACTACAACCTGAATTTGCACAAAACTATCTTCACTATAATCTTCAGAAACAAACAGATGCGCATGTTATGTATGATGAGCATGAAATGTACTTTCATCCCCCTCAAAACACCTCCAGAACAATTTAAGCCGAATAAAAATCTAGAGAAACTAGTCAGCCTCACTGATTGGATTGACTAGTCGAGCATCCTGACCCCTCCCTGCAGACGTCTGCCTCATCCTTTCCCCTTGCTTCTTTCCTCAGCGGTCATGTGGGCTTTGCTGACTCAAGTTCCTCTGTGTGTTTGGCTCTGCTGATCTGTCCTCAGGTTCATTGTGCTTCTAAAACTGGACACAGTCGAGTCTTTCTTCACACTATTGCAGCACATTTGCATAATGCCAGCGTGCAGTTCGCTCTCGGGGTGATGGAACGCTGTATGCGTGGAACCGTTTTGCACTTCCTATAAACTGTTTTACATTTTACTGTGCAGTTTCTCGGCTTATTTCCTTATCGATGCATGAATTAATGGACTGGCTGTTGACTCAGTTAATCAAACGAACGGCTCTGGGGCCTCATGTATAAAACTCTGTAGATTTCATCCTAAAAGTGCACGTAGGCACAAAAGCTGGATTTTGCGTACGCACAAAAGTTTTCAGATTTATAAAACCATGTGTACGTGCATCTCCATCACTATATGGAGCTTACAACGCCTAGTTTTACTATGCATAACCTCATCTGCATATCGTATCTATGCATATTCCTATCCACGTGACACCATGTTTAACATCGTCAAAGGTACAAGACATTAAGGAAACATGAGATACAGACTATAAATGCCATTTGTGCCATACACATACATTTTTATTGCTAAAAATCATCCGGTATCCTTATGTTTTATAATAAATGTATCAAAATATCCGTAAAAAACTGTTTAAAATATTTCTCTGAAAAATAATTTAGAATAGAGTTAATCTCATTCATTTCCACTGACCCAATAATATTTCAATTGTTTACATTTTTTTTTTATTAAATTAAATTAATGCAGTTTTGCTGATAAGGTGAACATCTATTAGCTATTTTTAGTGGAAAAATATGGGCCTATATTTATTGCAGTGTAAATACAATTATCTGACTCTGCGCGTCATTGACAAATTATTGTAAAAAGGAACGTGCAAATCTTACCGTTTTCTTCAAGTTGTATCCTTCAAATACAGTGGTATTTTTCATAATGTTGTGGAGATGCCTTCACACGACATCAACACCTCCGTGCAGCTGTGGTTGTACAGTAAGCTATTATCATTGGTCTTATTCAAACCGTACAATAGACCGTTCCCCCGAATCCAGCAGTGTCCGCCACAGTATCGAAGTGCGCATCTTTGATCATTGTTCTCGCTAAAAATATTTT
>NW_015506054.1:502369-505580 GCF_001515645.1 Sinocyclocheilus grahami | reverse complement strand
GACTATAAATGCCATTTGTGCCATACACATACATTTTTATTGCTAAAAATCATCCGGTATCCTTATGTTTTATAATAAATGTATCAAAATATCCGTAAAAAACTGTTTAAAATATTTCTCTGAAAAATAATTTAGAATAGAGTTAATCTCATTCATTTCCACTGACCCAATAATATTTCAATTGTTTACATTTTTTTTTTATTAAATTAAATTAATGCAGTTTTGCTGATAAGGTGAACATCTATTAGCTATTTTTAGTGGAAAAATATGGGCCTATATTTATTGCAGTGTAAATACAATTATCTGACTCTGCGCGTCATTGACAAATTATTGTAAAAAGGAACGTGCAAATCTTACCGTTTTCTTCAAGTTGTATCCTTCAAATACAGTGGTATTTTTCATAATGTTGTGGAGATGCCTTCACACGACATCAACACCTCCGTGCAGCTGTGGTTGTACAGTAAGCTATTATCATTGGTCTTATTCAAACCGTACAATAGACCGTTCCACCGAATCCAGCAGTGTCCGCCACAGTATCGAAGTGCGCATCTTTGATCATTGTTCTCGCTAAAAATATTTTATAAATCACATCTTTTGTGTATAGTGTCGTACACCTCTTTCAGGGCAGATTTTGTGCGTACGCAATGGTTATAAATGAGGCCCCTGGGCCCTTATTTATCAACAGTGCGTAGAAAAGGTTCTATATTTTATCCTACGAATTAGTGCTGGGCGGTATACCGGTTCATACAGAATACCGGTGTTTATTTTTGTTATGATATTAATTTTTAAAATACCGCAATTCAGCTCCCGTGTCTCACACACACCAGCGCCACTTTAGCACTAGATTCAGCAACTTTCAGACCCTTTTAGAGGCTTTTTTCCATAGAATATTCTTACTGACAAACCTAGTGACTTTCTTGGATAAACCTTAGCGCTATGGTTCAGTTGGAAGATTTCTCCAGTGCTGTCCTGCGAATGCGAGGTCTGGCTTTCCCGGAGAAGTGTCGCCTCTCTCGGCGTCTGTTCTGTGCAGTGAGCGACAGAGAAGCACCGCAGCCGACTCCTCAATAAATGAGTACAGCGTTTCCTAGCACCTGTCGCTTACTGATTGTTTAGAATTATAAATATGAGCGTAGTTCGTCTGTTAATATCACATGCACTTTTTTATTTGTGGTTGTTTTTAGTTTGTTACTCAGATGCAGGCAGTGCGCTGCATGAGACAAAAAAGTAATCTAGCCAAAACAACCGCATAGCCGCTCTTTAGTGTTCCTCACCGCTGATTTTATCAGACGATGCCATGATTATAAATGAGAGTGACTCCTAGTTAACATGTATTAAAAGGGGTCGTGTTTATGATTTTGAAAAATACCGTGATATAAATTTTTGGTCATACCGCCCAGCACTACTGTGAATGAAATTTAGAATGTGCCTAAGTACAAGAAAATCCGTATTTATCAAACGTGCGCACGCGTTTCTTACGCACATGAGTAAGCAATCATTGTTGATAAATCCCACATGAGTGTTAGTAACATGCTCGTTCACGTTCATGGTCATTTGCAATCGGAAACGCCTCCAATGAACCAGATATGGTGACAACACCTCCCTTTATAAATCACGTGAATGTATGTGTCCTCACCTCATGGCAAAGAAAGCGGTACCGACTGAGAAGCCATTCTGTGCTCTCACTCTCAGCGTGGTCTTTGAAAACGCGTTCTCTGCGGTGCACATTGTCAAGTCTTCCAATAACGCAAGATAAGCCATTGTACTTAGACAAAAATTTGTCACAGCTGTCTTTTATAGGGTTTGACACCAATTACGCAACTTGTCTGTTTAAAACCAGACAAATGATAAATTGAGTGTTTTATAAAATGCTTTTTATGTGTAGTGTCGCTATTCTACCACTAGATTCTCTGCGTAGGTGTGCTTATATTTACACAAATTTCTACGTATAAGTACAAGTTGGTAGATCCCAGACTTTGCGTGAAACTGTTCTTATGCACTCATTACGCACACATCTGTGCGTACGCACTGTTGATAAATGAGGCCCCTGGTCTTTTATAATCCTAGTGAGCTGCCTTCTAAGGTGGCAATTTAAGACGGCATTGTTGCGCTTCTAATGTGATATGGGAAACAAGGTCATATGAAGTGAGTCTCAAATTCTGTGTTTTCTGTTTACATTTTTCTGGATTGCATTTTAAGTTGAAATAACTGTTTTTTTCTTGCACTGGTTAATTTAGAGATTTTGCTTCCATGACTTATTTTCTTTCATATAGGTGGAATGCAAATATCCAAAATACACAGTTTAATGTTTTTTTAATTTTATTACACATGACCTATTTATGCATTTAGATTTCAGTTATAATACATATTGTTAAAGAGTTTTTTCTCCACTTCAGCAGCACTTACATGTAGGGCTGGGTATCGAGTTCGATACTTTTTAGGCACCGACCGAATTGCCTCGATACCATCGAGTATCGAAAAACGTCTTGTCGTTCGGTACCAAATTTCGATATCCGAAGGGGTTAATCTCATCAGCGTCAATGAGCCAATAAGCCTGCAGCACTTGCCGGTGTGTTCGACTAGAAGAGGCGCGGCGCAGATCGATCATCCGCGAGAGCGATTCGAAAGCGCACGGAGCAGTCTGCTCTCTTTAGCTCTCGTGGTACTGTAATACCAGCAGTATAGAGTAGCGCGGGAGCTGCGTGGAGTTCCCATCATATGCAGACAATAAATAAGATTTATATTCCGCTTTTACTCTAAACTCACTTTAAACCACCATCGAGTGTTTGTAATAACTTCCGATTGCCGTCTAACAGGGCCGGATTTACGCATTGCTCAAGACATTGAGCAAATAAATATAACAAACAATAGGGTAAAAAATGACAAACTATTTCCACGTCTTCCACCTATTTTATGTAGGCTACAGAAATCAGGCTTTCTTTCTCCCAGTCTCTCTCACAGACGCACACACAGTGCAGACACGCGGAGACGCGAACAGAAACTTCTTGTCAGCGCTGCACCGCAAATTTATCAGTAAAATAGTTTCGCAGCTGAAAAGCTACATGACATTTCTCAGTAGCGAGGTTCATGAAGGAGTTTAACTTAAAGATTCGCTATTAGTAGACGCTGCTGCTGAACACTGCTGAGAGACGCATAGACACACTTAATCTCTCTCTCTAATAACCGCATTAGACTGCATTAATAACTGCGT
>NW_015506054.1:496193-502220 GCF_001515645.1 Sinocyclocheilus grahami | reverse complement strand
ACAGTTGACAGAATTGTCACTTGCCTAATCGGGTCATTGTTGCATCGTCAGAAAATTCTTTATTATTTATTTGTACGTCTTTTTAAGCCATTTGGTACTCGCGCGCTCCAGAGGTGGTGCGCAGTCACATCCAAAGTGCGCTCGTGACTGTCAGGGATTTGCGTCAATCTGTGCTGCATCCAGTGTAGACAGAATATTATAATGGGTTCTGTTGTCTATAGTGACGTTGTAAAAAAGTAAAAGTAAAAAGGCAGGTGCCTTTATAGACCGTAAAACTAAACATTGATGCAGCACTGAGTCTGACTAGAGCGGATCCGACAGTAATGTCGCACACAGCACATAAGTGTGAGTAAACCTGCTTTTTCCACTATTGCATTGTCTGTTCCAGACCGTTTGACTAACTCCAATGTAACCTCATAAGCGAGTGATTTGTGTGTGTGTTATAGAAATAGAAACACAGCCTGTGTGACAATACAGGTGTCATTCTACAGTATTCATCGTTTTGCCGTTGTTCAGTGACAAGTGAATGACAAACAGTAAAGGAGTTGAGTAGGTTTTGCTTGGAGTTTTCTTCTTGTTACACTCTAGCAAGATCTGAATTTCAGTGTGATTTATAAGTAATTATTGCTGCTAAAAGAACCCCAAAATCTTATATTGCTGTGATTCAGCAGGTCAAGAAATCTTTCAAATAAGAAATGAACATAATATATTGGGCATTATAATTGTAGTAAATATAATTGATTCATAATTGCTGTTTTGAAAGTTTTACTATTAAGCATATTTTACTGAACTGTCTTGCTATTAGATATTACATATTAGACAACCCTACCATTAGACAACGATTGTATTCAGAAATGTCATTTATTGATGTGTTTTTATAAAGGTTTCAAAATTAAAAAATGTAATCAAATATTACTTTTTTTTTTTTGATTTCACGAATATAGCTTTTGCTGATATGGCATTAAAATAATAACAAACTAAAAATATTAAATCAAAAGATTTTATATAGTTGATTTTCTAATGTTATAAGAAGTATATTTTTTATTTTACTTTCATATTATTTTATTGTATATATTGTTATAGCCTTTGCTGATATAGCATGAGAACAGTAATAAACTATATACGTGTATATATATATATATACACACACAGTTTCTCACAGAAGTGAGTACACCCCTCACATTTTTGTAAATATTTTATTATATCTTTTCATGCGAAAACACTGAGCAAATGACACTTTGCTGCAATGTAAAGTAGTGAGTGTACAGCTTGTATAACAGTGTAAATTTGCTGTCCCCTCAAAATAACTCGACACACAGCCATTAATGTCTAAACCGCTGGCCACAAAAGTGAGTACACCCTTAAGTGAAAATTTCCAAATGGGCCCAATTAGCCATTTTCTCTCCCCGGTGTCATGTGACTCATTAGTGTTACACACAATTTACAAGCATAGATAAAATAAACGGTAGGATTCAGATACAGAAATTTAATAATTAGGTGTAAAATAACACTGCATAGTGTTCACTGTATGAATTAAATTTAGATTAATCTTTGTTATAGCTGTTTTGTTGTTTGATTAACATTAGTGACATATTCAGCAGCACGCATTTATAGGCTGCTGTCCCTTTAAATCCGACTCCACAGATCCAGTATAATGATACACATCCGATTTCTTTCTCAGCTGTTTACATTCATTTAAAACATGACTGCGTTTATGAGGATGATCATCGAGACGGGTACTATTGACATAATTCTGTGTGTATGTGACTGTTCAAACAGAAGAAGGTGATGCGAAAGACGAATCAATTCGGTGTTTGTGCGCCATCTGAAACGTGTGTGTGTGTGTGTGTGTGTGCATTGCATGTGTGCGGCAGAACGGAAGATACACTGTGTGAGATGCAGCTTGTGCGCGCGCTTCAGGTGTGAGTCAGACAGCAAGAAGAGACGGTAAAGAGTCGTTTTCTGCAACTTATTGCACTTAACTCTTTGTAACGTCAAGCTATTCTCTGCTATATGGGTCGAACTAAAACTTTGACCTTTTGCACCGTTTTGATTTAAGTAGCCTATTATTAAAATGATTCAGATATCGCACGCCCTTGCGATATGCATATCGCGATATTTACATTTGCGATATTTCGATATATCGTGCAGCCTTAATATATATTAGTGCTGTCAAACGATTCAGCACATCCAAAATAAAAGCTTTTGTTTATATGTGTGTACTGTGTATATTTATTATATATATAGAAATACACAAACATA
The DNA here is from genome assembly GCF_001515645.1 of Sinocyclocheilus grahami. NCBI lineage: Eukaryota > Metazoa > Chordata > Actinopteri > Cypriniformes > Cyprinidae > Sinocyclocheilus > Sinocyclocheilus grahami. Next base: position 499,958 of record NW_015506054.1, on the reverse strand, counting down.
TAGTACGTTTATATATTAAAATATTGAATATGTAAACATAATAAATTATTTATAAATGTAATAAATGTTTATATATTAAAAATATTTACATGCGTGTATATACGGTGTGTATGTATGTGTATATATATGTATATATATAGCTTTTGCAGATATAACTATAAAATTAAAACTATAATAATAATAGAAATAAAAATATAAAAAACAGACTGGTTTTGTATAGTTAATTTGTAATATTGTAAGTAGCTTCATTGTATATTGTTTAAAATATATATATATTTTATAGTATGTTGTTCCATGAATATAGCTCTTTAATGCTGAATGGTACTAAAAGAAAAATGGCTGCATCATTTTTTATGTTGCTACTTGTACCTCTGAAGTGTATTCATGTATATTTGATGCAGTTGCTGTGGTAGTGAACTCTCTGCAGTGCTCTTTTTGGTGTTGTTCTTCAGTGCATTAACCGTTGTGTGTGTGTGTGTGTGTGCGCAGGTTTGACGGCCAGTGCGATGGCTGCTCTGATTCTCATGACCACCTCCATCGCATCAGTGATGGGCTCCCTCTACCTGGGCTACATCCTCTACTTCGTCCTTAAGGACTTCTGCTTCATCTGCGTCACCACATACGCACTGAACTTCATCTTGTTTGTGCTCAACTACAAGCGACTGGTTTACTTGAACGAGGCCTGGAAGCAGCAGCTCCAAGCCAAGCAGGACTAGACACACAAAAACAACGATGACAAAAGTATAGAAGGATAACAAATCATCCAACACGTGGGGAAAATGTGACCTCTGAAAAATGTGTGACTTGCCACCAGGAGACCTTGCTTCCAAACAAATGTTCATTCTGTTGTGTGTGTGTGTGTGTGTGTGTGTGTGTGTGTGTTTAAAACGAAAAAAAAAAAAAATTATCTTTAGGGGCCACAGATCACAGGTTCATTGCATTGCAAGGAAGGATTGGAAAACAGAAACCCAAATCTTTGTCCGCTTTGATTTCTCGTTGGTTTTCTTTGTTCCCTGAGATGAGAGAGAGAGCGAGAGAGAGCGGTCGGAAAGCACTTACGAAACAAACAGGAGAGGGTGTCCTTTCCCTGAGGAATAAATAATGGAGAAAACAATGTGAGAAATTCTGTTTACTTGAATCCACTGGGAATGTCGTTGCTCTTTGGGAGCAGCTGATTCCAGCGGGACGGAATTTAAGGGTTATAAAGGGTAAACACGAATGATCATGAGGCTAATGTACCGCTCGCAGAGATGATTCCACAAAAACGACGGATTACTATTGAAAACAAAGTGTAATTTTTTTTATGTTTACAGATTTTTTTTGTTTTTTTTTTATTGTTTTGGAAGAGGACCACTCATAAAACATGGAAGAATGTGAGCTGTATGTGTGTAGATCAGATTTGTCTGTGACTACTTTTTTTTTTTTTATTCGTTTGTTTTGCAGTTCTGTAAATAGCTGCCGCAAAGCAATATTCCAGACTAGTTTGTGTTTTACCGTTGAAACATTAAAAAGTCCCAATCTACGGCATGTCCTTCACTTCCAATGAGTGCTTTCAACAGCGATTGTGCGGGTTATTCTTTGTGCAAGTGTTTTAGCGTCTTACTCATCCTAAGGGAGTCTTGATCCAGATTAAACGCTGCATTTGTTGTGTTGGAATTACTGTAATTGAGATGAAGTTGTAATGTTGTTAGACTCAAAAATGATTTATTTCGCCGTCAGCGCTCATAACACCAAATCGGGTTTGGTCTTAAGGGAAATACTAAGCGAAAAATTTAAATTGCTCACCTTCAGGCCATCCAGGATGTAGATGAGTTTGTTTCTTCATCAGATTTGTAGAAATGTAGCATTGCATCAGTGTCTCAGCAATGGATGCTCTGCAGTGAATGGGTGGCGTCAGAATGAGAGTCCAAACAGCTGATAAACACATCACGATAATCCACAGCACTCCAGTCCATCAGTTAACATCTGGAGAAGACAAAAGCTTGTGGATTATTGTGAAGTTTTATCAGCTCTTTGACGGCACCCATTCACTGCAGAGGATCCACTGCTGAGCAAGTGATGGAATGCTACATATGTGTATATATATGTATATATATAGCTTTTGCAGATATAACTATAAAATTAAAACTATAATAATAATAGAAATAAAAATATAAAAAACAGACTGGTTTTGTATAGTTAATTTGTAATATTGTAAGTAGCTTCATTGTATATTGTATAAAAAGTATATATATTTTATAGTATGTTGTTCCATGAATATAGCTCTTTAATGCTGAATGGTACTAAAAGAAAAATGGCTGCATCATTTTTTATGTTGCTACTTGTACCTCTGAAGTGTATTCATGTATATTTGATGCAGTTGCTGTGGTAGTGAACTCTCTGCAGTGCTCTTTTTGGTGTTGTTCTTCAGTGCATTAACCGTTGTGTGTGTGTGTGTGTGTGCGCAGGTTTGACGGCCAGTGCGATGGCTGCTCTGATTCTCATGACCACCTCCATCGCATCAGTGATGGGCTCGCTCTACCTGGGCTACATCCTCTACTTAGTCCTTAAGGACTTCTGCTTCATCTGCGTCACCACATACGCACTGAACTTCATCTTGTTTGTGCTCAACTACAAGCGACTGGTTTACTTGAACGAGGCCTGGAAGCAGCAGCTCCAAGCCAAGCAGGACTAGACACACAAAAACAACGATGACAAAAGTATAGAAGGATAACAAATCATCCAACACGTGGGGAAAATGTGACCTCTGAAAAATGTGTGACTTGCCACCAGGAGACCTTGCTTCCAAACAAATGTTCATTCTGTTGTGTGTGTGTGTGTGTGTGTAAAACGAAACAAAAAAAACGAAAAAAAAAAAATTATCTTTAGGGGCCACAGATCACAGGTTCATTGCATTGCAAGGAAGGATTGGAAAACAGAAACCCAAATCTTTGTCCGCTTTGATTTCTCGTTGGTTTTCTTTGTTCCCTGAGATGAGAGAGAGAGCGAGAGAGAGCGGTCGGAAAGCACTTACGAAACAAACAGGAGAGGGTGTCCTTTCCCTGAGGAATAAATAATGGAGAAAACAATGTGAGAAATTCTGTTTACTTGAATCCACTGGGAATGTCGTTGCTCTTTGGGAGCAGCTGATTCCAGCGGGACTGAATTTAAGGGTTATAAAGGGTAAACGCGAATGATCATGAGGCTAAGCAGAGATGATTCCACAAAAATGACGGATTGCTATCATTGAAACGACAAATAAAGTGTAATTGTTTGTTTACAGATTTTTATTTTATTTTTATTGTTGTTTTGGAAGAGGACCACTCATAAAACAAGGACGAATGTGAGCTGTATGTGTGTAGATCAGATTGGTTTGTGACTACTTTTTTTATTCGTTTGTTTTGCAGTTCTGTAAATAGCTGCCGCAAAGCAATATTCCAGACTAGTTTGTGTTTTGCCGTTGAAACATTAAAAAGTCCCAATCTATGGCATGTACGTCACTTCCAGTGAGTGCTTTTAACAGGGATTGTGCGGGTTATTCTTTGTGCAAGTGTTCTAGCATTTTACTCATCTTAATGGGGTCTTGATCCAGGATAAATGTTGCATTTGTCGTGTTGGAATTACTGTAGTTGAGATGATTGAGACTTGAGAATTTTTTTCTCCGCCAGCGCTTGTTGTAACACCTGTTTTTAAAGGATTACTTCACAAAAAATGAAAATGTGTTGAAAACCTACTCACCCTCAGGCCATCCAAGATTAGGATGAGTTTGTTTCTTCATCAGATTTG
>NW_015506054.1:486205-496183 GCF_001515645.1 Sinocyclocheilus grahami | reverse complement strand
TTGGTGTTTTTCTTCAGTGCATTAACCGTTGTGTGTGTGTGTGTGTGTGTGTGTGTGTGTGTGTGTGTGCGCAGGTTTGACGGCCAGTGCGATGGCTGCTCTGATTCTCATGACCACCTCCATCGCATCAGTGATGGGCTCCCTCTACCTGGGCTACATCCTCTACTTCGTCCTTAAGGACTTCTGCTTCATCTGCGTCACCACATACGCACTGAACTTCATCTTGTTTGTGCTCAACTACAAGCGACTGGTTTACTTGAACGAGGCCTGGAAGCAGCAGCTCCAAGCCAAGCAGGACTAGACACACAAAAACAACGATGACAAAAGTATAGAAGGATAACAAATCATCCAACACGTGGGGAAAATGTGACCTCTGAAAAATGTGTGACTTGCCACCAGGAGACCTTGCTTCCAAACAAATGTTCATTCTGTTGTGTGTGTGTGTGTGTGTGTGTGTGTGTGTGTGTGTTTAAAACGAAAAAAAAAAAATTATCTTTAGGGGCCACAGATCACAGGTTCATTGCATTGCAAGGAAGGATTGGAAAACAGAAACCCAAATCTTTGTCCGCTTTGATTTCTCGTTGGTTTTCTTTGTTCCCTGAGATGAGAGAGAGAGCGAGAGAGAGCGGTCGGAAAGCACTTACGAAACAAACAGGAGAGGGTGTCCTTTCCCTGAGGAATAAATAATGGAGAAAACAATGTGAGAAATTCTGTTTACTTGAATCCACTGGGAATGTCGTTGCTCTTTGGGAGCAGCTGATTCCAGCGGGACTGAATTTAAGGGTTATAAAGGGTAAACGCGAATGATCATGAGGCTAAGCAGAGATGATTCCACAAAAATGACGGATTGCTATCATTGAAACGACAAATAAAGTGTAATTGTTTGTTTACAGATTTTTATTTTATTTTTATTGTTGTTTTGGAAGAGGACCACTCATAAAACAAGGACGAATGTGAGCTGTATGTGTGTAGATCAGATTGGTTTGTGACTACTTTTTTTATTCGTTTGTTTTGCAGTTCTGTAAATAGCTACCCGCAAAGCAATATTCCAGACTAGTTTGTGTTTTACCGTTGAAACATTAAAAAGTCCCAATCTATGGCATGTACGTCACTTCCAGTGAGTGCTTTTAACAGGGATTGTGCGGGTTATTCTTTGTGCAAGTGTTCTAGCATTTTACTCATCTTAATGGGGTCTTGATCCAGGATAAATGTTGCATTTGTCGTGTTGGAATTACTGTAGTTGAGATGATTGAGACTTGAGAATAATTTTTTTCTCCGCAAGCGCTTGTTGTAACACCTGTTTTTAAAGGATTACTTCACAAAAAATGAAAATGTGTTGAAAACCTACTCACCCTCAGGCCATCCAAGATTAGGATGAGTTTGTTTCTTCATCAGATTTGGAGAAATGTGGCATTGCATCAGTGTCTCAGCAATGGATGCTCTGCAGTGAATGGGTGCCGTCAGAAGTCCATCCGTGAACATCTGGAGAAGACAAAAGCTGCGTGTTTGAAAGAAACAAATCCATCATTAATATGTTTTAACTTTTAACTGACGCTTCTGGCTAATATCCATAATAACGCTTCCTCCAGTGAAAAAGTCCATCTCCTGTTGTCTCTCACATCAAAATCCAGCCACATATTTGTTTAGAGCTGTTTTGGCTTGTAAACCGTGCTTGATCTGTGCAGATTTCTCTCCTGATGCAGACCAGAACACTTTTTCACTGGAGGAAGTGTTGTGGTGGATAATGCTGGATTTGTTTCAGCTTTTCTCTTCTCAAGTCATTAACTGATGGACTGGAGTGGTGTGGATTATTGTGATTGTTTTTATCAGCTGTTTGGACTCTCATTCTGACGGCACCCATTCACTGCAGAGCATCCATTGCTGAGACACTGATGCAATGCTACATTTCTCCATGAACAAACAAACTTAATGTTAATACACTCATCAGAAACTTAAATTTGTGGTAATTCCAACAATTTCAGATTGAAAAGACCTAATCAGTGTGTTCCTGGAGATGTCGGACATCAACTTTAGACTGCTTTTTTATTGTTGGTTTCATATGTACACTAAGGTTCCTTATAGAAGTAAGCAGAGAGATTTCACCCTCTCCCAGGTTTCCACTCTTTGTGCTCGAGTTTTTAGGTTTATATTGTCTAGTCCAGTGGATCTCAATTCCAGTCCTCGAGTACCACAGCTCTGCATATTTTGCATGTCTCTTATTTAACACACCTGATTCAGATAACCAGCTCATTAGAAGAGAGCTCCATGCATGAAGTGTTCCGATTGACATGATCCCTACACCGTGTTCACTGACGGCACCCATTCACCGCAGAGGATCCATTGCTGAGCAAGTGATGCAATGCAATTTAAATTCACGTCTCGCACACTTTAATGCCCTATGAATGGATACGCTCCCTTCGAACTGGAATCATGACAGAATATTCGGTGATGTCCACTTCACAGGGTATTTGCGGTCAAATAGAACAAACATCTGAAGTGATAAGAGATGCATACAAAATGTGCAGAGCGGTGGTACGCGAGGACTGCAATTGAGAACCACTGGGCCAGTCCATCACACTCAAAGCTACCGTTTCTTATCATTTTTGTGTTTAGTTGGTGATTTTCACGTGAATAGTATGAGACATCACATGAGCTGCATCTACTGTACGACTGTAAAGTAATTTACCATACTTCTGTTACCCAGAAACCCCTTGACCTTGACCTGAAACATCACCTTGACCTTTCCATGAAATTACAAGTACCCTCAATTCTTGATCCCCTTCACTTCTACCTCTCAGTATTTGTCTCTAGCTGTTTTGATGTCAACGGATGCAACAGAAGAGTCAAAACCTGCCAGTTTTAGTCCCTCTTTAAGTTTTATTTGGTGTCAAAGTGCGTCAGAGTTTTCCGTGTGCATTTGGATCCACAATATCACTGATGCACTTAAAAAAAAAAAAAAAAAAGGTTTTTGTTGGCATTGATGGTTCCTTAAAGAACCTTCAACATCAATGGAATCTTTCCGTTCCACTAAAGGTTCTTTATAATGAAAATGAAATATTAAAATGTTCTTCAGACTATGTAAAAATAATTGAAAGATTATTTGGGGAACCAAAAAACCACTCCCCTTTTGAAACCTTTATTTTTAAGAGTTTATTGTTTTATATCAGCACTTGCACTGTCGTATTAGACATTGAAAGTCATTATTTTGTCAGTTCACAATGAAAACTTGATCTGAATTTACCAACTATCCAACCCAGTATTGCACAAGTCAAACCCATCAACATTTACTGGTGATGTTGAGCTAATTTCAGTCTTCGAATTGGCCATCAGGTGTGCATTGTGTAGATGATGGGAGCTACTGGAACATGCAAATGTGCTGAATTGAATTGAATTGTGAACTTGAAATGACGTGAATGAAAATGAGGCTGTGAGTGATTGATCTTAAGACTGTTGGCCGATTGTTCAGTTGACAAAACATTGAAAATGCATTGTTTACTGGAAAACAGTAGATATGAATCTGTAAGTTTGCTCCTCACAGTCTTGTTTTCACTCACAACAATTTAAAAATGGTTTCTACCCAAACTAAACTCTATGGCTGGGTGGTGTTGAGTTATTCCTTGCCCGGTTGGTTTAATTTATTGACCTTTCTTTAGTTGATGATGCTTTTGTGAAGCAGTCTTTGTCTGTGTGGCTGAACTGGGATCTTCGTAACGTGTTTTCAGCCAAACTTGCGAACAAATCGAATGGTCGTTGGAGTTTCGCAGCTCAATTCTACAGCAGAGTTGATGTGATTTGTACATTAGTCGCGTGTTCTGTTGGTTTTATATATTTCACGCAGACTAATTATGATGCCAGAACATAATTTCTCCAATTAAAGTCAACATGAAAGAGTTTGCAACCCTTTTTACTTGAGAATGTGATGTTTCTCAGAGTGAAAATTGATTTTTATTGTGAATTGGATTGTGAAAAGGATCTGATTGTAAATATTATTTTTTTTTATTAACCAATAACCTGAGCAACATGATCTTAAGTCGTTTTATGTGCGTTTCAAGTTATTGTGCGTTGGCGAAAGATTATGAACATTGTAATAATGTGAATTAAGAGTAGCAAAAAAATGATTTTAGTACTCAGTATCTTTGTCTTGTTTTCCAGTGCAAATATCTAAACATTCATAAATCAAGATACATTTACTTGAGAAGCAACATAAGATATTACGTTTTTTCTGAGTAAAAAAAAAAAAGTATCAAAATGAAGAGTTTTTGCTGCATACAAGAAAAAAAACTTGCCAAAGGGGTCTGAATTTTTTTATTTATTTTTATTTAGTTTATTTTCTGATCCCATTGGCAGATATTTTTCTTGTTTTAAGTAAAAACTCATTTAATTTAGGTACTTTGTACATTTTGCTAAATATATCTTAATTTAAGAATGTTTTGTACTGGAAAATGACTAAATTAAGACAAAATACTAAGAAAATCATTTTTGCAGTGCATTAAGAAAGTAAATAGACTGTTTTGATGTTATGTTGACTTTAAACAAGATGACATCTAAGGCTTTTGGGGAAAAAAACCCCAATGTTTTATTGCATATTCAATTTATATCCAATTCAAATGACAAGGAATGACATAGACCCCCAAAAATGTCGTAAAAGGGTTGCCTTCACAACGTTAAATTCATTAAAAGTGCCTTCTGTATGTCCACTGGGCCTTGACGTTTGGAGTTAAGTCTGCTTGCCTCTATAGGGGTTAGTTAAGACAGAGATTGGTGACCACTGGAATATTTGCGGTGTTATTGTCTCATAACTCACCTTTTAAAAAGCAAAAACTATAAACCCAAATCATTTGGTTGTTCCTTGTATCTCATGTCGTATTATTTCTGATTATTTTAGACTCGTATTTTCTTCAATCGCACAATGTGAGTTTCAGATAGTAAGTTCGTTCTTTTTATTTCCTGATGTAATTGTTGGGGCGTCTTGATGACGACGCGCCGCTGTAGATGTACAGACTGTTAATGTTATAGATATGATGAACAGACATGAGAAACAGACGGATTGGAGATTTCATGTTTGGTGTCGGTTTTTATTTCCAATCGTACCTTTTTGGGGTATTTTGTTTGTGGAGAATACGCTGTGTTTCGGTTTGCTTCTGTATTTGCCAAATAGGAGTAAAAAATGCTGTATTTTCTTACATGGGTGCCGTGTTTCGGAGGAATTCTGTGTCTGGGAATCAGCTGGAGGAGACACTACAGTGAACATGAACGCGTGTCATTGTTGTGTGGATTTGATCTGCCATTAAAACATTCCCCCTGACCTCTCTGAGCCCTTTTGTCCTTTGACCTCTGACCTCATGAGAGAAACCATGGGCTGAATTGTTGAGAATTGACATAGACTGTGTTTGGAATAGCATACTACGGTATTACTCTTCCCACAGCACTATTTATGAAGTATGTAGGATGTGTACACGTGAATTATTTTGAATGCATGGCAAACGTGCGGTGTGCAACTAGAGCTCACTGCATGAGATACTTTATCCCACAATGCAATGCATTCAACAATTTCTTTGACATTTAAGCCTTTAAGACCAAAACATTTTTTTATAATACAACTTCCAAAAAAATCTTGCTTCCAAAAAAAAAATTTGAAAAAAAAAAAAGTTCTCAGTATTTTCGTCTTGGTTTCTAGTGCAAATGTCTAAATTCTTAAAATAATATATACAATTATCTAAGAAGCCTTTTTTTCTGAGAAATTGGCAACAAGTAGTTCTATTCTTTATGGATTTAAAAAAAAATGTTTGCTTTAAATTATTCAGAAATGGGTCTCATCATAGATGTATAACTTATAATAATCAAGGAAGTCTATGAACCGAGATTTGCTCAGATTCTTCATATTCTACAAAGACTCTTATGGAAGTTTACGGTCTTCATTGGCTTTACATGGTTATGACAGTAAATATTGCATCCTAAGTGATTCACTGGTCAACATGTTCAATGTTTAAGTCTTGTGATTATGCTTTTGAACCAGTATTTTTACATTTATCATGCCTCGTCTCAGACTTCATCTGTCTGTTAATTAAACGTTCTTTCTAAAACTAGCATGCAGTAACAGTGTTTCCATGGTAACATTTCACAGCAATGATGCATGCTGTATTAACAGTTGGAGAGTTTCTGGAAATACTGGGGAAAAAAAAAAAAAAAGATTATTTCAGACCACTTTTTCACTGGAGCAAGTGTTATTATGGACTCGTATTTTAGTTAAAAACATCTTAATGCTGGATTTGTTTCAGCTTTTGTCTTCTCCAGATGTTAACTGATGGACTGGAGTGCTGTGGATTATTGTGATGTTTTTATCAGCTGTTTGGACTCATTCTGACGGCACCCATTCACTGCAGGAGCATCCATTGCGGAGACACTGACGCAGTGCTACATTTCTCATCATACAAACTCATCTACACCTCGGATGACCTGGAGGTGAGTAAATTGTCAGCACATTTTCATTTTTGGTTGAACTGTCCCTTTAACATCCAGTGTGTGTGTGTTTCAGACAAAAGATCTGATGACAATAACATGAACATTAATTAATCTCAGGGATGATCTTGTGGAATGTCATTTATTTAGATTACATCGCTGGGGAATGTCCACAAACGAAGGATTCATTCAATTGCTTATGAAGTAATTACAGTAAAGTACACTCTGTCTCATACAAAAATCATCAGCTGACACCACAAAATGAGAAATATTTTGGTCATGAAAGACGAGCCAATTACTACAAGTTGATTAAAATTCATTATAAAAAAAAAATAAAAAAAAGTTTACTAAACTACTGCCAGTGGGGGAAAAAAACATCCTGGTCACATTTCACCTTAAAAAAACAAACAAACCTGAAATGATATTTATTTTGATATTTTTTCAAATTTCTTTTTTGTGCAATTCTCATTCTCAATGATGATCCTTATTAGATATTTTTATTACTCTAATGCAACTATTTTTAAACTTTAAATCTGCATTAAGGCAATACAACAAATACTGTAATATATAATTACTTTACAATTTGAATAATATAATAGTCTCTCCCCCCCCCCCCCAATTCTCATTGAAATAAATCTAGATTTGTATAATAATTTTTATTTTTTTTGCAATTCTCATTCTTGATGATCCTTATTAGATTCTCATTAGATGTTATTACCGTAATACATTTAAAAAATATATATATATCTGCATCAAGGCAAACAACAATTACAATCATATATAAATGAATAAGATGTATTTTTTTGCATTACAGTAATGAATTTGGGGAGAAACGTGTTTTAATTATAATGTAAATAATGCAAAAAATATTGCTGGCCCTAAAATAGGCTTAATGGTCTTTAAACAAAATGTAATTTCTTTTTATGGAGGTGAAATGTGACCTGGACATGATCATGACAGGTTTCATTATATTAACTCATTATCAAAAATATATATAATTGCAAACGTTCACAATATGAATCCCAGAGGCCGAAAAAAAGGCACATTTAGGAAAAAGTATGCCTGTTCCAGTTTAATAGTGTTGCTGCGATTCAGGACTTAAAAAAAAACAATACAAAAAAATTGAGTGTCTTTACAAAGAACAAACAGCATAAGGATTCATCACACAATCACACCTTTAAGAACAGATCTTGTGTTTTCCCCACAGGTGTGATTGTCAGTGAGGCACATATAAGGCACTTGATAAACAGTCCATTTTCACCTGGTTTTCCTGCACCGGAAGCAGCTAATCCGGCTCACTGGCAGGGATACCTGGCCCAGGTGGGCAGCACACCCGTCTCATTGGCGATCCTCCAGTATCGCTCTCGCAGCAGAAGCGCTCCGGCTTTGGGCTGACGCTGCCGAGTGAAGATTCCCTTCTTATTCCCAACCACTCGAGTGATGGCTAGAGACGGAGAGAGATTAATGCATGCTTTTCTTAAAGAAACCGTTCACACAAATGTACATGTGCTGAAAATGTCCTCACCCTCAGGCCATCCCAGACGTAGATGAGTTTGTTTCTTCATCAGATTTGGAGAAATGTTGCATTGCATCACTAGCTCAGCAATGGATATATCAGCTGTTTGGACTCTCATTCTGACGGCACCCATTCACTGCAGAGCATCCATTGCTGAGCAAGTGATGCAATGCTACATTTCTCCAAATCTGATGAAGAAACAAACTCCTCTACTCCTTTAAACTTTGAGTTTCATTTATTAATCAGAGCAGAAAATGTGCAAATAAAGCATGCAGATTCCATACAGGTAACTAAAGATCCGTCGGACACGTTTTCATTCTCTTATCTAAAGCGTGCATGAGTGAACAGTGTGCTAGTTAATGTGTGCTATGTGTTCCAGAAAAACCTGTTCAGAGCAAAGGAAAAGGCTGCGGTCGTCTCCTACTTTGAGCCGTCATGAAGTCGGCGAAGTTCCAGATCAGCTCTCCAATCACAAACTCCTTCCTCTTCTGGTCGAACACGTTGTGGTAGTTCTGCAGGACCGTCGTCTGATACTCCTCTGTGAACATCATGGGTGGATCCTGCAGGACGACAAACGTGAGGTTCAGTGCTTCCCACAGCTGTTAATGCTGGGTAAAAAAAAAAATATATATATAAACACACACACACGGATTTATCAATGGCATTTTAGGCTTGCTTTCTCGTCCGGGGGGGGGCCCCCAAACACAATGAAGAGATATCATATTTTTGTTATAGCTTACTATGGGATATCTACAACAGTAAAAGAACCAAAAACCCCAGAAGACATTGAGCAAATAAATATATAACAAACAATAGGGTAAAAATGACCAACTATTTCCATGTCTTCCACCTTTTTTTTATGTACGGAAATCACACTTTCTTTCTCCCAGTCTCTCTCACAGACACACACACAGTGCAGACAGACACTCACACACACGGAGGGACAGAAACTTGTTGTCAGAGCTGCGGCTGCACCGCAAATTTAATCAATAAAAAAGCTACATGACATTTCTCAGTAGCGAGGTTCTTGAAGCAGTTCAACTTAAACATTCGCTATTAGTAGACGCTGCTGCTGAGAGACGCATAGACGCAGGTATTCACACGCACTTAATCTCGCTCTCTCTAATAACTGCATTAGACTGCATTAATAACTGCGTAAGCCTGCATATCAATGGCTCAAGCCTCTCTTATCAGCTCTAAAATGACGTTTTGGAATTTGCAACGGAAGGTTTGGGATGAGGTGCTTAAATTAGTTATATAATATCTAAATATACATAAATTATAGTATATTATTACAATAAGATCTGATATGCATGATTCCTTTAGTGAATTTATAAATATATAAATGTTGATGAAGGTGTGGACTCACGCTGTGTAGGCCGGCCACGGCGTCCGCTCCGTACTCGCTCTGGATGATGGGTTTCTGGTATTTGTCGTACCAGTCATCAAACTGAGTGTTGAGCTGAAGACTGATGAGCTCTGTGTGACCCGGGTCATGATACCACGACAAATAGCTGTTCACACAGATAACGTCCACATACTGCGCCTGACGAGCAGAACACAGACAATCCTATTCATCAAAACTAAATCAATCTTTCAATATGCACAAAGATTAGCCAGTTGAACATATTTCCATTTAGAAGTCTTAAAGGTACAGTAGCAAAAGCCTGCGTAACTGTAAGGGTGGAAAATTATCCTGAAAATCTCAAGTGTTTGTGATTCATCTCCAAATATACACTGAAAAAACAAATGTAGAAACCATTTTCACTGACAAATTGCTAGTAAATTTCACAAATAAATCTAAAGAAATTGCAAGTAACACTGAATTAAACATGACATTTTTAAAGCGGTCATATGATGCGATTTCAATTCTTCCTTTCTCTTTGGAGTGTTACAAGCTCTTGGTGCATAAAGAAGATCTGTAAAGTTGCAAAGACTAAAGTCTCAAATCCAAAGAGATATTCTTTATAAAAGTTAAGAGTCAGCCACACCTACCTAAAACG
>NW_015506054.1:471110-485899 GCF_001515645.1 Sinocyclocheilus grahami | reverse complement strand
TCTAACAGGGCCGGATTTACGCATTGCTCAAGGCATTGAGCAAATAGGCTAAATATAACAAACAATAGGGTAAAAAATGACAAACTATTTCCATGTCTTCCACCTTTTTTATGTAGGCTACGGAAATCAGGCTTTCTTTCTCCCAGTCTCTCTCACAGACGCACACACAGTGCAGACAGACACTCACACACACACACACACACACGGAGACGCGGACAGAAACTTGTTGTCAGAGCTGCACCGCAAATTTAATCAATAAAATAGTTTCGCAGCTGAAAAGCTACATGACATTTCTCAGTAGCGAGGTTCTTGAAGCAGTTCAACTTAAACATTCGCTATTAGTAGACGCTGCTGCTGAGAGACGCATAGATGCAGGTATTCACACGCACTTAATCTCTCTCTCTCTCTAATAACCGCATTAGACTGCATTAATAACTGCGTAAGCCTGCATATCAATGGCTCAAGCCTCTCTTATCAGCTCTAAAATGACGTTTTGGAATTTGCAACGGAAGGTTTGGGATGAGGTGCTTAAATTAGTTATATAATATCTAAATATACATAAATTATAGTATATTATTACAATAAGATCTGATATGCATGATTCCTTTAGTGAATTTATAAATATATAAATGTTGATGAAGGTGTGGACTCACGCTGTGTAGGCCGGCCACGGCGTCCGCTCCGTACTCGCTCTGGATGATGGGTTTCTGGTATTTGTCGTACCAGTCATCAAACTGAGTGTTGAGCTGAAGACTGATGAGCTCTGTGTGACCCGGGTCATGATACCACGACAAATAGCTGTTCACACAGATAACGTCCACATACTGCGCCTGACGAGCAGAACACAGACAATCCTATTCATCAAAACTAAATCAATCTTTCAATATGCACAAAGATTAGCCAGTTGAACATATTTCCATTTAGAAGTCTTAAAGGTACAGTAGCAAAAGCCTGCGTAACTGTAAGGGTGGAAAATTATCCTGAAAATCTCAAGTGTTTGTGATTCATCTCCAAATATACACTGAAAAAACAAATGTAGAAACCATTTTCACTGACAAATTGCTAGTAAATTTCACAAATAAATCTAAAGAAATTGCAAGTAACACTGAATTAAACATGACATTTTTAAAGCGGTCATATGATGCGATTTCAATTCTTCCTTTCTCTTTGGAGTGTTACAAGCTCTTGGTGCATAAAGAAGATCTGTAAAGTTGCAAAGACTAAAGTCTCAAATCCAAAGAGATATTCTTTATAAAAGTTAAGAGTCAGCCACACCTACCTAAAACGCATAGATGAGAAACAATGTACAGTATGTGGAAAATAATGTGTTTTTTTAACCTTAAACCGCATAAACACATTGCATTACACCAAATAATGTTCTTTTCAGCAGCATCAGATGACCCCTTTAAATTGAAAGACAAGTAACACGTATCAATAAAATCCATCCATCTATTTAATTTAATTTATATATCTATATATATTTTATACATATTCTTATGACAAAATATCTGATTTGCATATCTTTTTAGCAAATAACAAATACATATGAATATTAATTTGATATATAAAAATATAACTGTATACAATGATGATCAATAAATTATTAAATATGACTCCAAATATACACTGAAAAATGCAGACATTTTTAATAGCTAGCAAAAGATAAGAAATATATATATATATATATGACAAAAGACCTGACTTGTTTTTTTGCATTGACACACTATTTTCCTATTTAATACTGTAAAGTTGCTTTGACACAATCTGTATTGTTAAAAGCGCTATATAAATAATGGTGACTTGACTTGCATAATTCTTTACGCAATTTACAAGAAATAGTATTTATGTAAAATGCACTCCAATAAACTGTTTTATTTACAACTTTGAAAAATCAATGCAGTATAGCGCAGACGTTTGGATAAACAAACACCTGGTAATTGTAGGTGAAGATAAATCTTTTCAGCATGAAGTCACAGAGATTTATTCATAAGATGTATTAGTATGAAACACTCACTAGAATGAGACCTGGTTTGCCAACGAGAGTGAAAGTTGACATAAGGTCTGTAAGGAAGTGTGTGAGTGAACACGGTTAACTGTGGGCAGCGTTCAGGGGAAGCAATCTAGAGTTAATGACCTGAACGACTGACTGCAGATCTACTGTAGATCAACTCAAGTGAGAAATAGAAGAGATTTACACAGCTGGAATGTAAAGGTCAGTAGATGCAAGGCTGTGAAGCGCTTACTTTGCAACATAGAAATTACTCAAACATAAATGTGTAAAATGTAAAGAGTGATGCCTCACCCCTTGATCTCTGGCATAGTTGCTGTCTGTGATGTACGTGACGGGCCGAGAGGAATCCAGAGATTTCGTATGAGACACCAGTTCCCTATGAGAAAAACACAACAGTTTAAATATAATCTAAGATGTTTTTTTCTGACACTATGAACAAGAATTTAGTTCCAGGTGTTTATATATATATATAAATCTATTCCTAGTTGAAAAACAGGATTCAAACACTTTTTGCTTGAAAATTATTTTATTATTTAAATATAGGTATATTATACATATACAGTATATTAATTTATACTGATTAAATATGAATTTTCAGTGATTTCCATGACTGTTCCTGTATGTTTATTTAAATGTTAACTTAGCATAAAATATTTAAAATTGTTATTATTATTATTTATTTTTATCTATGTATTTTAATTTAATTATTATTATTTTTTATTAATTAATTAATGGTTAATTAATCATTGATAATTAATTTTTAATAAATGAAAATAATAAAGCAAAATTGAATATAAATAACAAAAACTAACAAAATGACAAACTTATACTACAATTAAAATGACAACTGAAAATGCATATAAAAGCTAATTAAAATATTAACAAATACAATAATAGTATATAAATACTAAAAACACATATGTAATGTATGTCAATGACAAAGTCATAACTATGTTCTGACAAGAAAAAGGGCCAAGGCATCTATTATTTTTAACACTTAGTCACCACAAGTAATTTGTCTAATTAAATATGACTTTTCATTGATTTCTATGACTTTTGCAGTATGTAAATGTTAAATTTGTATCCATTTTATTTATTGCATTTTAATGTAATTATTATTTATTTTTAATGTATTTTAATGAATTATATATTTTTTATTCATATCTATTCATAATTTTTATAAAAAAATTTGAGGCGTGAAAGTCACAATTTTCTCATCTCCAGGTTTTCCATAATCATTGGAAAGGGAACAAAAATGTAGTCAAACGTCAGTGATGCAGACAGAAGGCACATTAACATCATGACATTACGTTTAATATCGTGCTATTGCTGCTCTAGCTAGCGTTAATAATTCAAACGGACCTGATTTGCAAATGAATATCTCATCAAGAGCTCAAGCTGTTGAGACTCAGTGGATCATGTATTTATTAGACCATGAGAAGTTTCTAGTGTTTTGATGCTCAGGTATGTTAATGAGGCTCAGAGCAGGTGTTTCTACCTGAAGACATTCATTACAGCCGCTGAACAAGACATGACATATACACACAAACCCCTCATCATGATGCATTATTACCATCAAAACATCTTCATATGAACACTGAGTCACGAAAAACAGGATTTTTGCTTTTTTAAACTAAGATTTAGGACTGCACCATAATTTATATTGAGCTACAACAACAAGAGGGCAGCGTTTAATCGGTCTTCTCTTCTTTTAGGTGTGAACCAGTGACGTTTTAAAATGAGGAGGCAGTTACATACAGTGGGTACGGAAAGTATTCAGACCCCCTTAAATTTTTCACTCCGTTATATTGCAGCCATTTGCTAAAATCATTTAAGTTAATTTTTTTCCTCATTAATGTACACACAGCACCCCATATTGACAGAAAAACACAGAATTGTTGACATTTTTGCAGATTTATTAAAAAAGAAAAACTGAAATATCACATGGTCCTAAGTATTCAGACCCTTTGCTCAGTATTTAGTAGAAGCACCCTTTTGATCGAATACAGCCATGAGTCTTTTTGGGAAAGACCCAACAAGTTTTTCACACCTGGATTTGAGGATCCTCTGCCATTCCTCCTTGCAGAGCCTCTCCAGTTCTGATGTCCTTGTTACATTTAAGGTTTACACCAAGTGCAAATAGCTATAGATTCTATTTACATTTACATGGATTTTCTGCTATTTATACTACTTATTGCAGATAGTGGCAATTATCTGCACCTCAGTAATGTAGTACATTATAAAACAGTATGCAATAATAACAACAATAACAACGACGTGATATCTGATTTGAAAAAGTAGAAAAAAAAGTTAGGCAAAACGCGATTCGAACCCTGGTTGATAGTGTCAAAATCGACTTCAACACGTACTTTACCATCTGCACCACTGGAGCTGTTATTAGACGACAGTCTTTTGTAATGCTTTGTAATCACACGTTGGTGGGCAGAGTTAGTGTAAAAAGCCTCTGCCAACAAGGCGGGCTATTTGCACTTGTAAATAGACACTCGGTTTTTTATTTGTGAACTGATGTTCAGCTGTTCTTTTTAATAGTCAACTTATTTTCGGGTCATCGTCATAAAAACCCTGTAGTTTGTCACAGGCACGAAGATACATCTTTCATTTCATCAGGCTTGAATGCTCACTAAAAACTGACACGTCATCACGTTTTCAAGTCATTTCATGTTTCATTTTGATGTGACACAAAGCAGTGATATCCAAGCAGGAGAGTTGTTTACTTACTTTATTATTAGTCAATAACGCCATTTTCTTCATTCATGCCAAGAGCTGGCACAAAAACAAGAGGCGGGATTTATCAAACGAACCAATCACATCCAATTATAGCCGATCATATCCAATTATAGAGCGATGGAGGCATTGCCTCCTCTCACGTGACTTTCCCCCATTCATCTCAATGAGTCTCCAGAAAAGTCACGGCACGCTTTAGGGTCTCTGTAGAAAGTCTATGGACCGAAGGGAGGCAAGCCTCCGCTGTAACTTTACCTGCGGGTGTCAGTGTTACTTTATAAAAACTACTTTAGACTTTTATACTTTAAATGTCATATTTGCGTTGTTTTATTTTTGCAATATCGATTATTTTCTCATCCATTTTTGAGGAGAGGAGACACTGCCTCCCTTGCCTCCTCGGAGGAAACACCCCTGGTGTGAACATGGCGTCATATGCACCACTGAAACCATTAAAGGAGTAGTTCATATTCAGTTTGACTCACTTGAAGTAGAATCCAGCGGGCGGCATTTCTGAGGCCGGCTCATTGGCCACAGACCACATGACCACAGACGGATGGTTCTTATCACGCCTGACCAGCTCCTCCATGACCGTCAGGTGATGAGCCAGAGAAACGTTCCCGAAACTGCGTCTGAGGAACACACACACACACACATTGATTATCTGCATCTAGATATGACAAAACCATCTCAGAACAAAACACTTTAAATAGATTGAGAATAAATATGAATCAGTGCTGTTATTAACTAACACGATTAAAATTGTAATTGCTAATTTACATAAAGCTGAAATAAAAATGTTAGATAAAAAAAAAAAATGGAAATGTTGCCTTGGCAACTAACTAAAATAAAATAAGTTTAGAATATCCAAAACTAAAATAAAAATAATAAATTAAATTAAATGGAAATATAAACCAAAAATAAACCAAAACAAAATAGCTCAAACTTTAACTAAAATTAAAAAGAAAACTTCTCGGTTACGTACGTAACCCTTGTTCCCTGATGGAGGGAACGGAGACGTTGTGTTGAACGGCATATGGAGTCTCACTTGGGAGGCCAATCATCTCTGAGTTTAAGAGAAAACGGCAATGAAAATTGGCTAGTGGATTTTGCATGCTGAGTCCCTCCCCGTGCTTACGGGTATATAAGGCGACAGCGCGCATCCACTCATTAGATTTTATGCTGAGGAGCAGAGAACGTGTCCCGGCAACAGCGAATGGTTCAAGGTTGTGGCATGGGGACATAACGTCTCCGTTCTCTCCATCCAGGGTTTCTGCAGACATGAACAAGTTCAATTTAAGACCATTTTAATACCACCTTATATGAAATTTAAGATCTAAACCTGTAATGCAAATACACATTTTATTACATACATATATTTAATGTGTATAAATTAAAAAGAAAAAAAATATAATTGCTGTAATAAATGGTATTTATAACTACGATATACAGTGAACGTTTCATGTCAGCAGACAGTATTCCATACAAAATATCCCCGCAAAATAACTGCATCACTGAGATTTTTGGTGGAGTAAACAATTTATTCTGAAGCAATATTTTCATCTGTGTTCTATGAGCTATGCTTCTGTGTGTTCTATCAGTTTTTACATACTTAAATCTGCATATTTACCTTTACAAAGGCCTATTTTTAACCTTTTTAGATGTATGCATCTTTATATACATTACATGTCAAATTATTACAATTGATCAATAAATTCAATATACACTTTAGGGCTGCTACCAGTCAGATTAAATAATTTACACTGCAAATAACAATTACAACTGCAATAAATAATCTTATGAGATTAATGTTTTAAATGCATTTATGAGTATACAAATAAGAAATGTTGAGGGGGAAAATGCAAACTTCTCAACTGAACGAGCAGTAAGTGACGGTAAGTCACTTGATGAGTGAGTATCGAGTCATTCATTCAACTGACTGAGTGTGGTGTTATGTTGCTATCTGAAGGACTTTCGTGGACAGCTGACTCCTAAAGTTTTTGATATTCTTCATATTCTGTGTGGTGGTCTGATAGAAATTAATCTTTTCCAATAAGTTTAAATATATTTTTACCTTTTATAGGCATTTGACCTTTATAAAGCCATTTTTCTGTAAGTGTGCATTATCTTTTGAGTCAAATTCTTACATTTAATCAGTGAATTAGAATAATAAGACATTTGGGCTGTTACCAAGCAAATTAAATCAGTATCAACAAAATTCATCTTTGCAATCCAGACATAAGCTGCACCTGAACCGAATCATTTGAACAGTTGATTCATTCAGGAACGAAACACCGTCATGTTGCACAGAGACGCAAAACAGCGCTGTGGCTTCGTTTGGAATTATTTTTGTTGGCGAAATGGTGCAAAAACAGGCAATAGGGTGTCTAAAACGTAAGGCTCTTAATAAAACTTCTAGTTTATTGAACTGTTGTAAAAAAATCAATATCACATTTTTAGTTTTAATTATTGTAATTTTTGGAGGAAAAAAAAAAGGCACTCTTCCATGTGAACTTGATTAACTATATTAAGTGGTATAAATATACACATTTTCTGCCCCCATGTCTTGAATTTGTGATCATTCCGAATGTATTTTAATAGACTGAATCATGCAGTGAAAGAGCGCACTGTAAATGCGCACGCGCACTAGACTTCACGTAATGCGTGCGCTCTGTAGGTGTTTTGAATTGTTTTTTGCGTCGTGAGAATATTGAGCAAAATAGCTCAATTGTCATGGTGTTAACTAACTATATCATGTTATGAGTAAACTAAACATTTTGAATTTTTACCTCAGTGTGTTTCTTCTGAGTTTGTGTGCTGTCACGCTCATTTGTTCTGAAGTCTCGAGACAAACAGAGTGAGCCTCAGCGCGAGCTTGTATTCTGTATTCTGCTAGCTTACTGCAATTCTCTGTGATGACGCAGTAACTTACCACGGGGAAGAAAACATCTTCGGTCTTTCCAATGATTGTAACAGCCATTAGCTCCGTCAGGCTGACGATATTTGAGCAGTAATGAGACCAAAAATGATTAAGATTTTCAAATCCGAATTTAAGACATCAAGACTTTAAGGCCTTATATTAGGAAAACGTTATTTAAGACTTTTTAAGGACCCGCGGACACCCTGTCTATCAGAGAATGAGGGTTACGTACGTAACGGAGACATTCCCTATCTGCCGGTCACTATGAGTTATGTCGAACGACATATGAGGTCCATGGAAAAACGCCACAACCCTGTGGCACTGCAATTGTTGACAAGCCGTGGCATCCCACAAAAGCTACGCTAAGGTCGTAACCTTCCCAAAACCCCAGTGCAAATTCACTGACCTTGGTACCGAAGGGGACCAAACGGTGAGCACGTCGCTGCTGGAGAAGGTTATGCTGCTGTTCAGTCCACAAAAAAGTTTTTGGAAGGGATTTCAACCTTCAGCGAAAGATTGCTTCAAATCTTTCCTATTTGTTCTTTCAGCCTGGCAGAACGATGGGGAAGCGAGCCTTAAGGGAAAAGGTCGCTACGGTGAACCTCGCGAAGGTGTTAGGTGTCGCCCAGCCCGCAGCTTGACATGTCTGCCAGAGAGGCGCCGTGCACCAGCGCCCAGGAGGCGGCAACACTCCGAGTGGAGTGGGCCCTCACCCCCAGGGGGCATGGCTCGCCTTGGGATTGGTACGCCAAGGCAATGGCATTCACTATCCAGTGGGCCAACCTCTGCTTGGAGACAGCCTTCCCTTTCTGCGGACCTCCAAAACAGACAAGGAGCTGCTCAGAGCTTCTGAAGCTCTGGGTGCGGTCCACGTATATGCGTAACGCTCTTACGGGACACAGCAACGCCAAGGCTGGATCTGCCTCCTCCAGGGGCAGCGCTTGCAGGTTCACCACCTGATCTCGGAAGGGAGTGGTGGGAACCTTGGGCACGTATCCAGGCCAGGGTCTCAGGACAACGTGAGAGTTGGCCGGCCCGAACACAAGGCACTCTTCACTTGCCGAAAATGCTTGGAGGTTCCCGACCCTCTTGATGGAAGTGAGCGCGGTCTTAAGGAGACAGGAACTTTAGCTCAACTGAATCAAGCGGCTCAAAGGGATCCCTCTGAAGTCCAGCCAGGACAATAAAGAGATCCCAGGAGGGTATCAGGGGTGTCCTAGGAGGATTCAACCTTTTGGCACCCCTCAGGAACCTAACGATCAGGTCATGCTTTCCCAGGGACCGGCCGTCCACTGCATCGTGATGTGCTGCGATAGCAGCGACATACACTTGTAAGGTGTATAGGGGATAGTGTCTACCACCGCTGGTGGTATGTCACTTAGGTCTGACGCGGGTACCATATGGTGCCCAGCCCCGGAGAAAGAATGTCCTTCCTGAGGGGGATGCGCCAGGGAGGGGCTGTCACGAGGAGCATGAGTTCCGAAAACCAGGTCCGGGTGAGCCAGTAAGGCGCAACCAACAGGACCTGTTCCTCGTCCTCCCTGACTTTGCACAGCGTCTGTGCGAGCAGGCTCACTGGGGGAAACGCATACTTGTGTAGAGCCCGAGGCCAGCTGTGTGCCAGTGCATCCGTGCCCAGGGGGGCCTGGGTTAGGGAATAGTACAACTGGCAGTGGGAGGACTCGTGGGAAGCAAACACGCCATCCACGAACGCGTCTTCAGCGTGCTGAATGCCCAGACACAGAAGACAACGCTCGTGGCCGTGGTCAGAGGACAGGAAACGACCACATCCAGAAAGACACGGATGAAACGGCGTCTTTAAAAAGTCGAGAATTGTCCGTGATTTGCTCTTTTAGGAAATCTGCTCTTTTAGTTGAAGCGCCCAGGGGAATCACTGAAAGGGACACCGCTGTTCGCGCCGTACCGCCAACCAGAACAGCTTCCTGACAGCTTCCCCACAGCAGATGAATGGCTTTGTGGAGTATAACAGCTTTTCATACAACCACTCGGCTCCTCAGCAAAAATCTAATGAGTGGATGCGCGCTGTCGCCTTATATACCCGTAAGCACGGGGAGTGGCTCAGCATGCAAAATCCACTAGCCACTTTTCATTGGCGTTTTCTCTTAAACTCAGAGATGATTGGCCTCCCACGAGAGACCCCGTATGTCATTCGACATAACTCGTAGTGACTGACAGATAGGGAACTGAAAATATATAAAAATAAAAGCTCAAAATATTAATAAATAAGAGATTTCACAGCTCCTATTTTCTGACAGTGTTGACAATTCAATAGATAGAAATGATAAATGTTGTTATTGTTAAACTATTACAAAATTGGTTTTGTTACGTTAAGTAAATTAAAAATAAATAAATATAAATTAATTAAGGCTATATATAAATATTACAACAATAACTACAACTTCAACTATTAAAAATCTTAAACCAACCAACACAAATGTGAAATTAACTGAAATGCGTTTAAATAATAAAATAAAATTACAAAATGACAATTTTAAATTGAAATTAAAATGAAAACTAAAAATGAAAATAAAACCTAATTCTTATTATTAATAAATACTGTAAAAGCCTATAAATAATACTAAAACAACATTGGTCTCAAAAAACAGTGGCCTGTCAAATGAATCCAGGCAGACTTAATTTCCTACAGGTTTGTAACCTTGACATCATTTGAGATGAAACAGGACAGTGAGCACAGTTTCTGAGGCACATCTGGGTGAAAAGTGTTAGTATTTGGGACGGCGTCTCACATGTCTTTGATTCCCACTCCAGGACACTCAACCAACACAAATGTGAAATTAACTGAAATGCGTTTAAATAATAAAATTACAATTATTTAAAATAAGTTATATATAAATATCAGGAGAAAACTAAAACCTAAACTATTAAAAATCTTTAACAAATGTGAGAAAATAACAAATAATAAAATTACTAAAACGGAAATAAAAATAAATTAAATCAATGTATAAATATAAAAAAACAAAAACAAACTTAAACTATTGAAAATCTTAAATTAACAAATTTGAAATGAACTGAAACACGTTTAAATAATAAATTACTAAAACAAAATGGAAATTAAAATAAATTCAAGCTATATATAAATTAAGAAAAAACAAACTTAAACTATTAAAAATCTTAAACTAACAATGAGAAATTAAGTGAAATACATTTAAATAATAAATTACTAAACCAAAATGGTCTATGATGACGATGCCGTGCCGGTCGGCCATCTGCAGGATCTCCTCGGCGTAGGGATAGTGACTGGTGCGGAACGAGTTCACTCCCATCCACTTCATCAGGTTAAAGTCCTTCACCACCAGAGGCCAGTCGAAGCCTTTCCCTCGGATCTGCCACACAAACCGCGGGGTCAGTGAGGTGACAATACAGTGTTTTACGCTCATAGGATCAGTGTGTGTCCGTGAACTGACTCAGAGCAAACATCAGCTATAATAACAGAAGCACAGGAGGATGCGGTTGTGTGGGTGAATTAAATGCTGGTATCAGCTGCTTTTATCACTTTAAGCACTCTTAAAGCAACACTCTTAAAACAGTCTCAAACACATGACTTTCTTTCTTCCGTAGCAGAATGTTAAAACTGAGCTTAATGATAAAATAAAAGGAGACGATGTGAAGTTAAACGTCCAACGTCCAAGTCTAAAACACATTTATTACTTAAACTAATTAGTACTTAAACTTGGACGTGTTTTAAGTACTAAAATAAAAATAAATTAAAGCTAAACTGAAATGTAAAAAACTAAAACAATTAAAATGACAAAAGCACATAAAATTAAAAATGTAACCAAAATAAAAGGAGACCATGTGCATATCCATACAATTGCATTCTAATTCGAATTAGAAAATATTATAAATACTGCCTTGGCAACTAATTGAAATAAAAGATAAAATGTTTAAGTACTAAATTTACTAAAACTAAATCTGAAATCAATTAAAGCTAAATATACACCCCCCCCCCGCCCCCCAAATAAATTTAAAAAAAAAATTGACCAAAGCACATACATTTTTATAAAACTTAAACTAAATTAAAAATGAAAACAAATATATTGAAAAAAATAAATAAATAAAAACGACAAAGCATATAACAAAATTACTAAAACAAAGTAAAATTAAAATAAATAGAAACTGGAAATGCATGAAATAAAAGCTCAATTTTAATAAATATAATTAATAAAATAAAAGTACTAAAATTACTGAAAAAAAAAAAAAGATTCATTAAAATGTAAAAGAATAAAAAAAGTCAAAAAGCAAAAAAAAAATTTTTACTAAAATGTAAACAAATTAAAGAAAACAAATACATAAAATAAAAAAAATCTAAATATTAATAATAATAATTTTGTATTGTAATTGTAATTAGAATAAATTAGAAATGTTGCCTTGGCAACTAATTGAAATACATTTAAGTACTTTTTTTACACTTATGCATTTGGCAGATGCATTTATCCAAAGTAACTTGCATTTGCATTGCATTTTAATAGTGCATGCATTCCCAATAATACTGTGTATATATATATATATGAATCCAGGCACCTGGCCGTAAGGGAAACTGTTCTCGGCACTCATGTAGCAAGGTTTCACAAAATAAAACCGAGCAAATAAAGTGTAATAATATTAATAAAAACAGTATTCTTCCACCAAACAATGTAGCTCCTCAGAAACAGTTGTGGTTGCTGCTCAGCCAATCAGAATCAAGCACCGGAACTCTCCGTTTTATAAATGTTATTTTGTAACATGCAAGTGAGATATTTTCTGTTAATGTGCAAGACTTCCGATTCATTAGCTGCTGTATGTAAACAACTAGAAGGAAAATAAAAGTACAATAATAAAGGTAAAACGACTTACACTACAAACCAGTGTGTTTATGATATGATAAATCAATATCAAGCAACTGTTTTTGTGCAGCTAAAATGATTGGAAGCACATTCAAGTTACCATTGTCCAAATCTGCTCTTATGCTACAAATAAAAGGTGGATAAAGACAGATTTCGGCTGATGTTTACCGATGTTATCAGAGAACGTCGTCTCCACTGAGATGTCATCAATGTGCGCCTTCGGTGTGGTGTACAGCAGGACCGGCCGGTGGATTCCAGCGTAGTTGAAGAAATCAAAGTCAGTGTTCTGAACGAAGTAGCCTGCAGGGTATCTGAGAGGGAACGAAGGTGTTCATCATCATCTAGCAATCTGTATTATTTACTGGTTATAGCCTTCACTATGATTGCCCATTATATTAATATAGTATTAATATTATAGTATTATCTGAACTGAATATGGGGGAGTGCTGGGGATCCGTGGAAATGTTTAGAGAAAAAAGCAGTTTAAAAGCTTTTCAAAAATGAATAAAAATAAATAAATCATTGATTTAAATAAGTAAATAAGTGTGTAAATAATACATCTAACGATACAGTGCTATGATGAGTAGGGGGGGAAATAAAAAACACTAACATAGGAGAAACAAAATATTTTCCAAATAATATTTAGACATTTATAATAAGGGTGTGTGTGTGTGTGTGGGGGGGGGGGCATAATATGTCTCCTTTAAAAAAAATCTGAATAAAATAAACAGATAAATAAAAACTAGTAAATAAATAAAACTTCGAACAGTACAGTGCTATAATAAGTAGAAAATTAACATGGAAAATATTTATATTAATAAATAAAATATTTTTCAAATAAGATTTATATTATTAATTTTACACCGTTTAAATTTAGTCTTAATGCAAAAAATATATATAGATGCCTTTTAATTTTTAAGATGAGGTTCCTCACAGGAGAATGATCTTATTTAGAGGTTTTTAGCATCTAAAATATTTAAAAACGCCCGTGTGACTCATTTTCAGTGGTTTTTATGGCCACTATACGAGTGATGTTTGTCATCTGACCTGCTGCGATCGTTCATGTACTGGATGGTTCCCGGTGGAAGCGTCTCTAGAGTCAAAGTGTTGTTCACAGCGATGGTGATTCGACACGGATTCCCGCTCGTCTGCCGCAGCACGCCGCTGATGTCCGCCTCAAACGGGAGATGACCACCCTCATGCTCGGTCACCTTGACCCCGTTCACCCACTGCGAGATGCACACATCACAGATCCTGAGACTGTGACTAATCACGAGTCAAAGACAACCATCTGCATCCCACAGACTTACAAGCACTGAGTAATAGTGAGCGCTTCCCACTCGGAGCACGATCCGCGCTCCCCGGTCCTGGATCCAGCGCGCCGGCACCCATACGTCCTTCTCATACCACACCCAGCCAATGAAATCCCGGATTTTGGCGTCTTGTGTAATGTCATTGTAGCTGGATGGCACCGGCATGTCAATAACAGGCCCCGTCTGGAATAAAAAAAAACACTAACAAACACCTAAAACACACTCGGAATGCAAACTATGAATCATTGCATATGCAATATTATGCAATGATATAAGTTGGCTTTTATTCATTTATTTCACAACATTCAGTACTGTTCTTAATACAGAGGATGTTTCTCAAGAAACCTTACAAAACACACATATTGCACATCAGTGTATTGTGCAAAAAGAGCAAAAGACGACAACTGATCAGGGAATGAATGCAAAGGACTGTGTGTAAATATATAATAAGACCCTAGATTAAATTAAATAAATGTAAAAAAATTTTAAGTAATAACTTTTTTTAGTAAATTTATATGGTATAATAACCCTAACAGTACATTATTACGTAGAAAACAAACATAATGCAGCATTATGGGAGTCTGTGCAAAATATTAGACAATTTGAATAAAATGCATAAATAATAAGACACTAGATTAAACAATTAATTCAATTAAAATACATTTTGAAAATAATTAAAATAATTTATTACATAAATATGGTACATAATCCTAACAGTACAGTATTATAGTAAGTAGAAAACAAATGTAATAATGAAGCATTAATGGTACCCGTGGAAAATAGAGAATAATAATAATAATAATAATAATAAGACACTAGATTAAACTAAATAAATTTGAAAAAAAATAAATAAGACACTAAATTAAATGTTTAAAATCCCATTTTTAAATATATTAAAGGGGTCATAGGATGCCCATTTTCCACAAGTTGATTTGATT
>NW_015506054.1:466961-468850 GCF_001515645.1 Sinocyclocheilus grahami | reverse complement strand
AAAAAAAACCCTCACTGCCTGTTGTTATTTCCACATACAGTGGGGTCTAAAGGTCCGAGACTCGAAATGTTGGGACTAAAAATTAAAACAATGAAAACGTATTAAAATAAAATGAACAATGCACCATTTCCGTGAGATACTCCTCTAAACTCCTCAAATCCGTCGATTCGCTCAGATAATATAATTTAGACGGAAACATCTGTATCGACTGTGAGTGCGTTAGAGCTCACGTGACCTGCGCCAGCGGGCTCCGGTACCAGTGCTGCTCAAAGCCGCGGTTCCGCTCCGGAGAGAGATCCGCTCGGAAGCTCCACAGGCCGCTCACGTCCTTCACTTCTCTGGAGGGAGACTCTGTGGGAAACAGCATGCCGCCCTGCAGCGCCTGACACGCACCGCACAGAGCGGCGAGAAGCGCGCATACCGCTCCGGTGGAGCCCATCATCACGCGCTGCTCGACGGTGTGTTTACACAAGCGCTCCACTTCCGCTGCGCGCGGCACGACGCTTCCTTTGTTTTTAATCACTTTATTAAACCTTCAAATAACAAACAGGCTGAGCTGTCAGCGGTGTAGTAACTGATTACAGGTGGCCAACGCGGTTGATTTGAACGTGGGCGTGGTTTGCTCAACGGGGGGCGTGTCCACCGATGCTTTACATTCAGAAGCATGCTTTGCTTTATTCTGGAGTTGCCATTCAGCTTGTTTTCGGTCAGATTTTTATTCATTCACTAAAAGCTCACATCATGGCCAGCTGTCAACTGTGCAAATGTTTTATTCCCCCCCCCAGCTCCCCACCTCCACCGCCTATGTTTTATCATAAGATATATATGTTTTAATATTAATTAATCCGCTACTTCTAAATGTATTTTACATAAATGGTAACATAGGGGAAATAAGCCTTTGTTTTTAATTTAATTTAAAATCAGATGAATATCTAAAACAATTTTATGTTTGAAAAATAAAGCTGTAAATAACTTTTATTTCCATCGTTTGGTTTTATTTCTTCATTTTAATATTATAATAAATTTTTTTTTGTTTATTTTATTATATTTGATCATAATTAGTTTATTGTACCCTGGCTGTTTTTGTAATTCATTAAAATCAATTAAAAAATGCGTCAATAATAATAATAATAAAACTTATTTAAACTTAATATATTATATTATCATGCATTTTATTTATCTAATACTTATATGGTTGTATTTGTGTTATACATTCATGGAAACAGAAGGACACCTTTTTTTTTATAGTAATCAATGATTTTTGAGAAGCCTGTATAATATCAGATAAATAATACTCCACAGACTCAAAAATGTAAATATACTCAAAGTCAAATCGACTTAAAATATAAAACACGAACGTGCAGATGTGGTTTTGACCACGAGAGGGAGACAACACATCACTCAAAGCATCTCGTGCACACAGAATAATGATTATGAATCATAGTATGGCTACAGAAACTCTTATGCACCTAGAATAAAACTAATAGGTGTAACTAAGTGTGTTTAAAGTCTCTCAGGTGAGACAGAATAAGATCACCCGCGTCTGCAAATGCTGTATATTGTGGCAAACTTCAGTATATCGTGGACATTATTCTCAACCTAGCAAAAGATGTTTAGATTATTGATTTATTTAGTGCAAGAAAGATGTGTTTCCATTACAGCCGCCTCTCTACCTCCCCCAGCATCTCTGGAGGAAACATGCCACGTTGCTTCAGGTGGACAGGTGAAGATCTCTGGAAAACCTTAGACAGTTTGAGGTAAGTTTATCTTATATTTGTGTTTATTAACTGGATTGAACTGCAAAATATAGTCTGTTCAGGTGAATGCATGAGGGGGAGACCTGCATATATATACTGTATATAGGCCTGATTGTTGTGGGTACTGCTATG
>NW_015506054.1:465619-466119 GCF_001515645.1 Sinocyclocheilus grahami | reverse complement strand
AACACAGTGCTCATAAACTTAATTATAGTTTGATATGACTTGATTTTAATAAATATATAGTAGTTCTAACATGCAAAAGTATTATACATATTTGTAATGTTAATAGTGTGTGGTAAAAGTTGCTTCACAAACCTTTAACCTGAAAACTGTGCAAACAATAATTGCATTTATCTCATGTAAGTGGACATCATTTTTTCAGTATATTTGTCAAAAGTATGATTTTTTTTCTTTAAAGCTAGTCTCTTTGAGTGGAAATATTAGCTTACAGTTCAGTTCTGTTAAATCCCTTTATTTTGGGGCTCAGGATGTTGCTTGTTCAGTTATTAGAGAGCAGAGCGCCCTCTGTAGTAATATCAGAGAAATAGTGCATAATAATCACAGTGTTTAAGAGGTCACATCTTCTGAAATACTGAGTAAACAATTAAAATCAGTCATCATGTCATAGACAGATCCAGCTTTAATTTCCCATCTGAGTGTTTTTCCCAGCATGCTCTGTGGCT
>NW_015506054.1:463305-464906 GCF_001515645.1 Sinocyclocheilus grahami | reverse complement strand
GTCTTATTGTGTACAGTTCATTAATGCATTTTTAAATATAAAATTAATTTAAAAAAATAATTTTTGTTGACCTTGTAAATAAATAAACAAAGGTAATCGTGACTTTTTATGTCACAATTTGGAATTTGTGTTTTGCTATTCTGAATAAAAAAGTCAGGATTGTGAGATATAAACTCATAATCTTGACCTATTCTTTTAATTCCGAGTTTACATCTCACAATTCTTGCAATTTTATTTATTTATTTTGTTTCTGCTATGGAATAAAAAAATTAAAAAAAAGCAGTTGTGAGTTTATATCTCACAATTCAGACTTTTCTGTGAGTTATAAACTTGCAATTGTGAGTTAAGGTCTTGGAATTCTGTTTTTATAAAAAAAATATTCAATGTGCTTTACATTAAAAATATTTAATATAAAACAATTATTATTATATTATTAATATTTAATTGAAAATAATCATAATTTAAAAAGATGCTTGATAAATAAAACTGATAGATAAAAACAAAAAAAAACATTTAAGAATTGTGATATATAAAGATAAAAGCTAAAAAAAAAAGTTTTTATTCTGTCATGGAAACAGGCTTCCATATAAAACTACTTTAATCATTCATATTATATAGATATGCATTTATTAGTCATGTGCAAAGCTTAGGACAGAAAACATCAGATGTTCTCCATGTAAACATGCTGTTATTAAAATAGCATTAGAGCACATTTACTTGATAGCAGTTGCCTTTTGCTGTTATTAAAACTACGTTACCGTCTTAAGTGCTTGAAGCACTCTTATTTTTGCCTTTCAGGCTGGCCTTACTCTGTGACCCAGTTTCTGTGTGTTTGGAAAGTTACTGGGAGCTGTTGTGAAGTTCGAAAGCTCTGAACATCATGCGTTTGCCTAAAAATGTTCAGGTCAGTCAGTTGCTGACTTTTTTCTTATCATACAAGAATATGCATTTGATTTTAGTTTATTATTTACTCACATTTCTACAGTCAAAATAATTTGATTATTTTATTTACTTGCAAACATTTAAATGTATTAATTGAGCAGATGGTTTTATCCAAACATTAAGACAAAGCAAGTCCTCCTGATCAGACATAAATTGCTGTATATCACCTTCCACAACTGAAGTTTGTGTGACCTTTGAACTTCTTGTCAGAGATTTGATTATCTGCTATAAAACAGGAAAACAGTTGAATTGGCCTTCAGTGTTTTGGGTGTATTTTATAACCCATATAGTTTTTTATTTACTTCGCCAGACCTTGTTTTGACTGGTCAGATGGCAGATATCATAAGAGCGGAGATAATGCAATCATAAAAAATGACATTGAGTGTCTGTGCGCTCATATGAAGGTTTAAAGGAAGAGTTCACCCAAATGTGCTGAAAATGTGTTCACTCTCAGGACATCCAAGATGTAGATGTGTTTGTTTCTTCATCAGGTTTGGAGAAATGCAGCATTGCATCAGTGTCTCAGCAATGGATGCTCTGCAGTGAATGGGTGCCGTCAGAATGAGAGTCTGATAAAAACATCACAATAATCCACAGCACTCCAGTCCATCAGTCAACATCTGGAGAAGACAAAAGCTGAAACAAATCCAGCATCAAAA
>NW_015506054.1:459384-463003 GCF_001515645.1 Sinocyclocheilus grahami | reverse complement strand
GTGTGTGTGTGTGTGTGTGTTTGTGGATTGACATAATGAGGGTTGCTTGCGACAGCGATCTGTCTCTGAGATGACATAAAATCAGATCTGAGGATAAAGTGAAGTGCTTCCTGATGCCTGTCATCGAATCTCAAACGCTCACTTGTGTCTGAGAAGATTAAAACCTCAGCTCGTTCTTCACTTCTGCTGTGTACTTTATTCGACCTAGAATTATACAAAATAAAGGGTCTTTTTCATATGGGTGTGGCATAAAATATTTTAAAGTGCTTAAATTCAATATTACATGAAAGCTAGGA
This sequence comes from Sinocyclocheilus grahami, assembly GCF_001515645.1. Taxonomy (NCBI): domain Eukaryota; kingdom Metazoa; phylum Chordata; class Actinopteri; order Cypriniformes; family Cyprinidae; genus Sinocyclocheilus; species Sinocyclocheilus grahami. The sequence goes on along the minus strand of NW_015506054.1, from coordinate 462,707 downwards.
GCCTTATTAATGAAATACAAGCAGAATTAATCTTTCATAAAATCATTTTTACATAAATTGTTGCATCATTTACATTGCATTATTCATTCATGAGATATATTTGATTTTTGAGTGAGTTTGCTGTGATTTCTAGAGCTCTGTGATAGTGCTTTCTCATTGGTTGCTAGGATGTCGCTATGCTGTTGCTAGGGTTTTCTGAATGGTTGCTATGTGGTTGTTCAGATTGCTCAGATTTTCTCAGGTTGCTAAGATGTTGCTAGGCTTTTGCTATGTGGTTGCTAGGGTGTTCTGGGTTGTTGCTAGATGCTTGTTTAATTGCCCAATCCCAAATGAAAGCAGAAAGAATGTGTGTGTGAATAATGATAAAATCATTCTTGCATAAAATGTTGCAGTTTTGTTGCATGAAATGGTTGCCAGGGAGTTGCTATGTGGTTTCTAAGTTTTTTTTAATGGTTTTTAGAATGTTGCCATGTGGTTGCTAGGGAATTTTGAGTGATTTACTATATGATTTCTTGGGTGTTATTGACCTATAGTGTGTTCTGACTCATTGCTAGAATTTTTCTATGTGGTTGCTAGGGTGTTCTGAGTTGTTGCTAGGTCCTTTTTAATGGCCCAAGTCAAAAGAGCCCTGAATCAGCACTAATATCATAATGCTCAGCAGCTGTAAATGGTTGCCAGGGAGTTGCTATGCAGTTGCTAAGCTCTTCTGAATGTTTTTTAGAATGTTGCCTTGCGGTTGCTAGGGAATTTGTAACTGTTTGCTACATGATTTCTTGAGTGTTCCGACTCGTCGCTATGGTGTTCTGAGTTGTTGCTAGGTGCTAATTTAATGGCCCAAGCCTAAACAAATTCAGAATGAATTTGTGTGTGAATTAATAAAAAAAAAACATTCCTGCATAAAATGTTGCATCATTTACATTGCATTTTTCATTAATGTTCATTATATGGTTGCCACTGAGCTGCTATGTGGTTGCTAAGGTTTTTTGAATGGTTTTTAGAATGTTGCCAAGCAGTTGCAAAGGTTTTTTGAATGTTTTTCAAAATGTTGCCATTCGGTTGCTATGGAACTTTGAGTGATTTGCTACATGATTTCTAGAGTGTTATTGATCTATTGTGTTCTGGCTGGTTGCTGGGATGTTGCTGGGGTTTTGCTATGTGGTTGCTAAGGTCGTCTAGGTTGTTGCTAGGTGCGTTTTTAATGGCTCAACTCAAAGTTGAATATGAACAGCACTAATAAAAAAAATTTAATTATCCATTTCACATGAACAAATATGTTTTGCCCCAGACGTCATCCCGTCTCAGTTTGATGTGTCACTAGTGACTGATGATCTGCTCAAGGAAAGGAAGTCATTTGAGGTTTTTTCAGCGCATGTGTCCCATTAAGCCCCAGTGTCCTGGCATCAGTGCCAGCATGCTGACGCATCATGCGCTGCTTTACTCTGATCACTTGAGTCAGACCTGGCCAGCGCTGGCACTGCAAATGTAAGGATACAAGAACTCGATCTGAAACATTTCTCATGCCCAGTTTTTTTAATTACCTGTACAGTTACAAAAAAGGCCTGATTACTAATACGCATGCTGGTTCTATCTCCGGGAGAGAGAACGCCCAGCGAGACTCCAGCTGGCGGCAGATTGTGTGTGTAGGCGCAGTTGTGACAGAAGGAAACGATCTCTTAAGGCCAGTAGTGCCACCTGTGCTGTGCCAGAGCTCCGTGCCAAGCACTTTATTCTCTAAGTCCCTGTCCCTGGGAAATAATGGTGACACTCTTGAAAGACCCATGAAATCAAAAAGTGACTTTTGTGACTTTTAGTCCATGTGTGTACACTCAAATACTGCATAGATTCTTACTTTGTATTTGCATTTATTCAGATTTATTTAAATAACCATATTTCAAAATGTATTAATTGCCATGCCATAGAATCTGCGTGAATTGCAAAACAATTACATTTAATCAGTTAAAGAGTATGAACATGGTTTATATATGGCTTGATGAATAAGTAAGTAAAAAAAAATAGGAATTAGGAGTTAAAAATACACAAATAAACTGTAAATTCATCAGTCTTTTTCTGAAATGAAGTGGCTGATTAATGAGCCGTGAATGCTCTCTGGTTCTTCTGATGCTTTCTGAGCCTGAATCTGTCCTGATTCCTACTGATGAACCCTGTGCTGTCCAGGGTTAGTATACTTGACTAAAACTAAAGCTAGAAAAAAATGGAAGCTTATTTTTGCCACAGATAGTTGCTGCTTTTTATCTCACAATTTTGACTTTTTATATATATATAACTCAGAATTGTAACACAGAAACTTGCAATTCTGAGAAGAAAATTCTGAATTGTGAGATATAAACTCGCAATTGCAAGAATAAAAGTCAGAATTTTGAGATTAAAAATCGCAATTACATCTTTTAGAATTTTTATTCCGTGGTTGCTAGGGAGTTGCTATGCATCTGCATTTTTTTGAATAGTTTTTAGAATGTTGCAATGCAGTTGCTAGGGAATTTTGAGTGGTTTGCTATGTGATTTTCTAGAGTATTATTAATCTAGTTGCTAGGGTTTTGCTATGTGGTTGCTAGGGTGTTCTGGGTTGTTGCTTGGTGCATGTTTGATGGATACATTAATGGCTTGCATAAAATGTTGTATCATTTATGTTGCTTTATTCATTTTGCCCATACAGGGTTAGTATACTTAACTAAAACTAGAAAAAATGGAAACTTATTTTTGCCACAGGTAAAAAATACAGCTTTTTATCTCACAAATTGGGCTTTTTATTAATAAACTCAGAATTGTGAGATATAAATTTAAAATAAAATAATTTTTTTTCCGTTCATCCAATTAAAAACATTTAGGGTAATGATTCACATCTATATTTTTTAACTTGAGCCAATGAAAAATAAATAACTTGCCCCAAGGGAATATGTAAACTCAGAATTCTCAGTTAAGATTAAAAAAAAAAAGTATAAATATTTTTTATTCTGTGGCAGAAACAAGTTTCCATAAAAAAAACATTTTTGTCGCTTGAAATTAAATAAACTTTAACTGAAATAAAATAAAAATTCTGATTTCATTTTAATTTTCATTTAGCTTTACTTGATTTAGGCCTACTAAAATAACTAAAACTGAAATAAAAATGGAAAAATCTATTAAAAAACAAAAACACATTTAGTGTTTAACATTTAATTTCTAAAGTTAAAATAAAAATACAAAAAAGAAAATATTCAAAATATTAACAAAAACTGTAATAGTATCTAGAAGTTACAAATATAACACTGCTGTCTGAAACGCATATACAGCTCTTCCTCCAGTGAGAACAGGTGTAGCAGATT
>NW_015506054.1:438962-458682 GCF_001515645.1 Sinocyclocheilus grahami | reverse complement strand
CACACACACACACACACACACACACACACACACTCACACACACACACACACACACACACACACACACTCACACACACACATACACATACACACTGATGCACCTGAGATGAGCCACCGCCAGAGTTTATTTGTCTCTTGGTGGATTTTGTGGCTCATTTCAGCTTCATCAGAGCAGAACGAGCAGCACATGATGAGAATAGGACGACGGGTGAGAAATATGACCCCCATATGGAGCCGCCCTGTGTTTGAGCGACAAGAGCTTTCCTCCTTGACATCATCATCATCTGTGCTGATGTTTCAGATCTAGAGAGCTGACTGGATGATTGAAATATTCCATTAGTTTTCATTATGTAGGCAGAAAGCTATTCCGCTCCGCTCCCAAAACATGAATGTTGGTTCAGTGACATGATTCCCACAGCGATCCGTGAGCTGCACAATGATGAGGTTAAATCCAGGACCTACAATATCCGTTTTAAAATGATGGATGCATTTCTTTTTTTAGAAAACCATCTATAATCAGCTACTTTAAAGGAGTAGCTTAACCATAAATGTAAATGTGCTGAAAATGTCCTCACCCTCAGGCCAATCAAGATTAGGATGAGTTTGTGTCTTCATCAGATGTGGAGAAATGTAGCATTGCATCAGTGTCTCAGCAATGGATGCTCTGCAGTGAATGGGTGCCGTCAGAATGAGAGTCCAAAAAGCTGATAAAAACATCACAAGTAATCCACAGCACTCCAGTCCATCAGTTAATGTCTTGTGAAGCCAAAAGAAACAAATCCATCAAGACGTTTTTAACTTCAAACTGTTGTTTCTGGCCAAAATATGAGTCCATAATCCATAATAACACTTCCTCCAGTGAAAAAGTGTTCTGGTGTTAATCAGGAGAGAAATCTGCACAGATCAAGCAGCGTTTAAACAGCTCTAAACACATATGTGGCTGGATTTTGATGTGAGAGACAACAGGAGATTGACTTTTTCACTGGAGGAAGCCTTATTATGGATTATTGACTTGTATTTTAGTCAAAAATGTCTTAATGATGGATTTGTTTCTTACAAACACGCAGCTTTTGGCTTCTCAAGGCATTAACTGATGGACTGGAGTGGTGTGGATTATTGTGATGTTTTTATCAGCTGTTTGGACTCTCATTCTGACGGCACCCATTCACTGCAGAGCATCCATTGCTGAGACACTGATGCAATGCTACATTTCTCCAAACCTGATGAAGACACAAACTGGTCTGAGGGTGAGAAAACTTTCAACAAATTTCTTTTTTGGGTGAACTATTCCCTTAAAGAACCCAGAAACCAATACAATGATCTGAAGAAACTATTATAATAATGACTTTAAGAGTAGAAAAGCCATTCTGTTGCTCAAACAGTAATGCATTGCGCTAGCAACACCAAACTCGTGGGTTTCATTCTCAGGGAATGTGTGAACTAGTAAAATGTATAATGCAGTGCAAGTCACTTTGGATAAAAGCATCTGCCAAATGCATGAAAGAAAACTCACACATGAGATCTTTCATTTTAAAGTTGTTTCCCCTAAACAGCGATAAAAGCTTATGGAGACTTTTGCAGATGTTTATTCTTACGCATTTGACAGATGCTTTGCATTGCAATGAAGGTGCAATATGCATTCTCTTGCATTCAGACTAATGACTCGTTTATTTCTCCTGAGGGATTTTAGTTGATGCTTTGATGAACCGTAACTGAGAACTCAATTAAATCTTCTCAGCCCTGAAAGATCAACCTCTCAGCGTTAAAATGAAAGTTTCCCTGGGCAATGTAAGACTGTATCTATGCAAATTGATTATTATAACAAAATAAAGGGATGAACTCTACATGCACATCGTGGTCCACAAACTTCAAGCGCTGCATCTCGAGGAGCATCGTCTCAATCTCATTAACTCCCCATCAGCGTGCGTGTGTGTGTGTGTGTGGATGGCTTATGCAAATGCAGCTCTGTTGATGGAAAGCAGAACTAATTGAGTGAAACTGAAGCAGTGCTACTGAGAGATGTGCTGTGAACGCCTGTTTTGTGCAGCGTTTTCAGCCTCTTCACACTCTCTTAGCCCCTTTGAACAGATGATTGGCAGCAGAGCAGAGGATTATGGGATACCCAATGTAAAACAGTGTTTGGTAATGGACCGGTTTTCCCAATAAGCTTTGTTTGTTATTTTTGTCCAGTAGGATTTAAGGTTGTTCTTTTGTTGTTGTTTAAGATTGATATTTATATTTACAATTTTTTGTTAAATATATTTTTGTAGGATTTAAGGTTTTATATATTTAAAACACATATGTTAGTAATTTATTTTGTCCAGTAGGATTGAAGCTTTTTTTTAACTGTAAGATTGACATTAATATTTAACATTTGATTATTTTATGTATTTTGTTCCCCCTGTTGGATTTAATATTTTTAGTTTAAGATTGATGCATATATTTATTTTTTTTTAATATTTTTTGTCATTAATATTTAACATGGAATTATTTTACTATGTTCATTTTTTTTGTCCAGTATAGAATTTGGTTTTTTTTTTGTTTAAGATTGAAATGAGCATTTAACATTTATGTTAATTATTTATTTTGTCCAGTAGGATTTTTTAAGATATATGTTTAAGATAGAAGTATATTTAATACACTACACTACAACAAAACAAAGTATACAGTATAACAAGTAAACAGTATATTGATGGCACCAATCAGTATAATGGTTGCATTATTGTTTATAACACATATTTAGGTCAAATTAAGGCATTTTAGAGGCTGAATCAGTCATTTTTTCCTAGCACTCTTTTGTTTACAATCAAAGAAAGACAGAATGAAGGATAAAAGCAGAAAGATGCTGTTGTGTCATTTAGAGACGAGCGAGGACAGGAGAGACTCTGGCAATCCCTCACATTCTCCTTCCTCTGTGCGGAAATGTGGCTTATGAATAATTCATTCCACTGTGGCCGTGAATAATGAATGAGCCCGTGTGATTAAAGAGAGGTATGTTAATTAAGAGAGAGAGAGAGAACAAGTGTGTGTGTGTGTGCTATAAAATCATCAGCCAACACATTCAATAATGTTAATGTCATTAACTTGAGACAGACTCAGGAAGAACATCCCCGTTTCTCCAAAAAAAAAAAAAAAAAACCCTTGGGGAAAAAAAGTAGTCTATCAAGTTCCCTAAAAACTTGGTCACCATCGTTTGACACTCTTGACTGCAATAATGCAGGATCAGAAACCCTGTTTGAGTGCTGAATGAGGAAAATGCTTTTCTTTGTTCAAATTCTGTTACAAAAAGTGCTTAAAGAACAAGAACTTTTACATTTAATTAAGCATAAGCAGTGTTTTCATCATTCTGTTTATATGCAGTTGCTATGGTGTTTAGGGTTGTTGCCAAGGTGTTGCTATGCAGTTCCTGTAGTCTCTGTGATGTTCCAATATGGTCTCATTGTAACATTGTAACATTTGCAGGTACAAAACATACATTTTTGTTCCTTTTGATTGATGCTGAAATGTACAGTTTGGACGTATTTGAAAATGTAAACGTTATTACATAGTTACAGCTAAAAAACATAAAATATTAATTGAATCTTTTATGTCATAAAGATATTTCTATAGAAGCACTTTTATTATTTTATCAAATAAATAAAAAGCTTCTTGAAATGTTAACTGTGTGTTTAACATATGTAGTTAACATTTTATGTTTTAAAGTGTTTTTATTTAGTTTTAAATATTTAATATTTAAATTTTGTATCATTTTAATTAGTACTGTAGGATTTTTTTTTTTAAAGATTGACATTTTTTATGCACATTTTTGTATGTTTTGATTGATGTGGAAATGTCAAATATGGCCGTATTGAAACATCATAAGCACGTAAAAAGTAAATTTTTTACATATTTACAGCAAAAAAAATTAAAATATTTGAATATTTTATATCATAAAGATATTTGTATAGATGCAGTTTTATAATTGTATCAGTTGAATTTTTGTTTAATGTATATAGTTAAAATTTTATGTTAATTATTTTGTCCAATACGATTTTTTTTTTAAGATTGACATATTTTTATGCACATATTTGTGTGTATTTATATTAGGGCTGTCAGTTTAACGCATTAACTTAATTAATTAGTTATGAAAAAATAACGCGATTAAAATATTTGAACACAGTTAATGCACTGGCCCTGCCCCCAGACCCCTACATCATCTTACATTTCACTGTTGACAAAATATGATGCAGAGCAACAACTCCATAAACGCAGTTATGCCCTAAAATTCAAGATATTGGGGCAAGAATATCCCTGTATGTGTTACGTAATGGCTACGGAGGTGGAACGAGGAGACACAGGCGTAAACTCAAAATACAGTCTTTTAATCTTTGCTTCGGGGAAATACAGGGCAGGCAGACACTCACGTAGCACATAGGGGAATCAACTCAATAGCAGACAAAGGAATATTGGGGAACACAGGTTTTAAATACTGGGAATGTAATCAGGGAGAAACAAAAACGGGTGTGGAGCTAATCAATCAAAAACCATGGAAACAAACAAGGCAGGAGAAAGGAAACACAGAAAACTAAACCAAAACAGATCATAACCATAACAGTTCGCCCCCTCCCGGAACGGCACGTCCTCATGCCGACAAAAGTCCAACAGAGAAGGGAGGGTGGGGGTTCAGGAGGTGGGCGTGGGGCAGGCAAGGGGCAGGCAATGGAAAGGGAGCATAGTTCACCGTGCTAGGGCGGAGTGGATGGAGGGAGGAGCCAGGGAGGAGCCCGGAGAAGTAGGAGCCAGATGGGAATCCAGAGGCCAGCCAGGATAGAGCCCCACGGTGGAGTCGACGGCGGGAGGAGCCATGGTGGAGATATGGCTGACTCCACTAGGGGGCCGACTGACAAAGACTGAGCTGATGGAAGAGGAGCCCATGATGGAGCAGAGCAGACACTGAGGATTCGGAGGCCAGGGTGACACTGAGGATCCGGAGGGCCAAGGTGGAGCTGAAGGCTCAGGCGACCGAGGCGGAGGCGGGGCTCCGGAAGACCGCTGTGGAGGCGGAGCGACTGAGGATGGAGGCAGAGCCGGAGGGAAGGAGGAGCCTGACAGAGCCAGAGGGGACAGAGTGACGAGGCGAAGCCAGAGGAGTGGAGTTCCGAGGCGGCGTATGGTCAACGACTGACCAAGGCGGAGCCGGAGGGACGAGGGAGCCCGGTGGAGCTGGTGGGATGACGGGCCATGGTGGCGACGAGGGAGCTTTGAGCCTAGGCGGAGCTGATGGGTCGAAGGACCGAGGGGGAGTCCAGGGCTTGGAGGCTGGAGGCGGAGGCAGGGAATCCTCACGCCAAGGCGGAGCTGGAGACTGGAGGTCTCTAGGCGAATCAGAGCACCCAGATGGCGCTGACTGAGGGTGAGCTGAGGGACTGACAGGCACCAGCGGAGATGGGGCTGAGGAACTGACTGGTCCTTTAAAAGGAGGCGGGAGAGTGAGGCTGGGAGGGGACACTGAAGGACAGGAGCTGGACAGAACCAGCGGAGACGTAGGAGAACTGGGTAATGCCTCCCCAAACCAGTCTATTAAATACACTTTGAAACAGTCCATTAGTTCCTCATAATGTAGTCCAGTGACCAGTTGCAGCTCACCCTCAGTGGCGGGAGTGTGGGCGGGGCTTCCCTCCAAGCCCTCAATCTCCACCAGCACTCCCTCGGGGACGGGCGATGTTGCCGGCTCACGCACCTGGTCAGAACGGTCTTGAGGCTCATGCTCCTGGGCGACGATCGGCTCAGTCGCGGTTTTGCACACTGGCTCTCGTGTCGTGGTAGGCTCAGGCTCTCCATCTGCGGTGGGCTCAGGCATCTGCTCCGTGCAGCGGGATGACGGCTGGCTGGTCTCTGGTTCGTGAGTGGGGCTGGAGATGTCCTCCTCGGCGGGGCAGACGGAGAAATACAGTCCATATCTCTCCAGCACCCACTCCACAAAAACGGCGAAATCCTCCTTGGGACCATTCGCTGGTAGGCGTGCCTTACACCGCTTGCTCAGGCTGGTGTGATAGAATATGCAGAGCGAGCGATCCGGGAAGTGTGTAAGGCACGCCAGATCTACAAAGTCCCTGGTATGGTCCTCCAGCGAACGGTCCTGTTGCTCCAGGCAAAGGAGTTAAACGGCTGGGATTGCCATTCCGGAAGAGGGGAGAAACAAAACAAAAAAGAAAGAAAAACTCAGCTAATATTACTCACTTTGTAGGTCTGCTATTCTGTTCCGTAATGGCTACGGAGGTGGAACGAGGAGACGAGGAGACACAGGCATAAACTCAAAATACAGTCTTTTAATCTTTACTTCGGGGAAATACAGGGCAGGCAGACACTCACGTAGCACATAGGGGAATTAACTCAATAGCAGACAAAGGAATATTGGAGAACACAGGTTTTAAATACTGGGAATGTAATCAGGGAGAAACAGAAACGGGTGTGGAGCTAATCAATCAAAAACCATGGAAACAAACAAGGCAGGAGAAAGGAAACACAGAAAACTAAACCAAAACAGATCATAACCATAACAGTATGAGTTTTTGTCTCATATTTATATTATATGATAAGCGATATCACACCAGCAGCAAGAGCAATATCACACAAGTGCTGTTTTTGTTACGAAGAACAAGTGCAAATGTGACTTTATACAGTTCAGTAAATAAGAAGCAAATGTTGTGATATATTTTAAACACAGTATTGTGTGTTTTTGTTCAATTTTGCCAACGAAAATATTACCTAAAGCCAGAGCAGAACTGTTGTGCGTCTGTGAGCAACACAGTGTTTCGTTTCTGAATGAATCCGACATTTTGAACGAATCATGTGAATCAATGATTCAAAGGCCCATTCATAGAGAGAGCCGTTTACTTCGTTCCTGAGCGAATCAGCCGTTTGAACGAATCGACTCATAAAGACATTTACTGCCACCTGCTGGTAGTTCTAGTTTCTTCTTTAGAGTATCATTTCATTTATTAAAAAACATAAATAAATTAAAAAACATTAAAGGGATAGTTCACCAAAAATAAATTAATAAATTCTGTCATCATTTACTCACTCTCATGTTGTTTCAAACCTGAATGACTTACTTTCTTTTGTACAACATAAAATGTTATTTTGAACAAGAAAGCTGTTTTGGTCACCAGTGACTTTCAAAAAATACTGAGATGTTTCTCAAATTATCTTCTTTTATGTCCCATGCTTTATGTTAAGCTGTTGTAGCCTAAACATTTAACACAATAATAGCTTTAAATGATCTTTTCGGGGTATTTTCACAGCCAAATTTAGTTTGCGATTCATTCGATTAATTAATCGCGGCACCCTGTAATTAATTAGATAAAACATTTTAATCAACCTGCAGCCCTATGTTGAAACGTACAATTTGGACATATTTACATATCTAAAACATAAACATTATTATATATTTACAACTAAAAAACATAAAATATTTATTGAATCTATGTCATAAAGATATTTGTATATATGCTCTTATTTCATTTTATTGATAAATAAAAAAAGGTAAATTTTTGGATTTGTAACAAGTGCGAAATTTGACGTTTCATAAAGATCGCTGAATAAAGGCTTGAAATTTCACAATCGTATGGATTATAAAGATTTGGATTACAGTTCACTAATAAAATTGATTACTTTCGTGATTTTATCTTGCATCTTCGGTGTATTTTGTATATGGTCAGTAACAGCATGTCGGAGAAAACGCCTTTTGTGTCCCATGGCCAACAGAGTAAATATTGCTTATATTACATTTTATATTAAGTGAGTGAATAAACTGCATTTAATAAATGCGATTGCAGGCAATGACAGCTGAATACAAAAAAATCTAAATGTTAATGCCACGATTTCAGTATTTACAAGGACTCTTTTGTACGTCTGTAAAGTTGTTATTATGTAAAGAATTTATGTTTAGATGCTGTCATTACATCAGTATTGTAGGCTTAGATGTTGTCAGTACGTCTACATTGTACTATTCAGTGTCTATGCAAATGTCTGTAAATGTATGTGTGGTAGAACCACATTTTACATAAAAATACATCCGAATACTCATGAGATCACATTGTATTGTGTTTCTGTCTGGCTCAGGTTCGCCCTTCTTTGTGCATCTGCTCAAAATTATTTCTTACTCAGTGTTTTTGTCTTGTTTTCCAGTATTTTGCAATTCATAAATCAAGTTACGTTTACTTGAGGAGCAACATGAGTCTTGTTTGCTGAGAATTAAGTGAGTTATGATATCGGCCAGTAGGGTCAGAAAAATATTCTTGTTTTCCCTTTGAATTAACTTTATTATTCTTGATCCATTTTTTCCCCTTGTTTTAAGCAAAAACATAAACTTACATTTTTGGTGTGTGTTTTCAGAAAACAAGCATATCTTGAGTCATTTAGCTTCTTTAGTGAATATATTTTGATTTAAGAATGTTTAGATATTTACACTGGAAAACAAGACAAAAATACTAAGTCAGAAAATCATTTTATTTGCAGTGTGTGGGATTTTCTTTCCAGCAGGAAATCATCACATGCGCACATTTCTCCTCAACAACACACGATTGGAGGAATCATTGATGGTTTTCTTCATGTGTGTATTTGTGGGAGCGAGTGTTTTGTTTTGCATGTGTGGGAAGACTATGAATATGAATGTGTGTGTGTGTGTGTGTGTGTGTGTGTGTGTAGGTGGCAAATAATGTTTTTGTGTGATAAAAAGATAAAAGAGCATCTGCTGTGTGTATCAATCAATCTACGTCAGGTCTCAGCGTGGGTTTTCTTCCTCAAGTGCTTTCATATCTTTGTATGAATATGGGTTATTGTTACAATTATTGTTTACTTAGCTTATTTAGACTTTTTTTAAACAGAAACAATAGCCTTCTTATAAATATGTATACACTGTAAAAAAAAAAAATTTGTTTAGTCAACTTAAAAAAACGTTGTTACCCCGCTGCCTTAACATTTTTTTATCTTAATTTGTTTCGGTGTGATGCAGTTGTTTCAACGAGCGTTTTTGAGTTAAAAACAACAGTTATACTAGTTCACTCAACTTTCAGCTTAGTTGAGGGCCAATAAACTTACATGTTCTTGTTCTCTGGACAAATGATAAAAAATTGAATACAATTAAAAAATAATTTTTTACAGTGTGTGTGTGTTTCTGAAGCGTTATGTAAGGTGTGCGTTGAAAAACAATATGTGATTGTATGTGGGATGTTTTTGTTGATTGCATTGCATTGCATTATGGGAAATAAACCTTTGCGCATTTGAGAAACATTTAGAGAAAATTCTGTGGGATGTTGAATTGTGTTTGTGTACCTACTTTAACATACTACTTTAACACCTACTTTTTAGTGTTTTGTAACACTAAAAGCCTTTATGTATAGTGCATTTTAAATGGATTATATGTGCATGTAATGCGTTGTATCATTTCATAAATAATTATAACCAAAGTTAAAATGCATTATAATATTTGAAGGTTTGTGTGTCGGGTTTTAATGCATTATATTTTCTAAAGGTTTAACAATGAATAGATAAGTATTATAGTGTATTATAACTGTGGTTACAATTATTCATGAGATCATACAATGCACTATAAGGTGCATTACAAGGTGTAATGAATGCATTAAAATGGCTCTTACCATACATTTTATATAAAGGTTTTAAATAAAGTGTAAAAGTTTTTTTTTATCCTCCTGTTGTTTTAAAAACTGGGTACAGCTTTTGTGTTTGTGATTTCCATGCAATCTGCCAAAAATCGACACTATAAAAGATGCCAAAGATTCACGTGAAAACAGAAAGCTTTTATTGTAGCTCATCAGAGACTAAGTAAACTTACATTTCATAATTTCTCATGTAGGCCTAGCGTATTTCATATTTAGTCTTCGTTGACAAACTTCAGTAAAGTGTTTTGTAACTGGACTCTGTTTTATTTTTTGGCAAATTGCATGGAAACTAATTGATCACTGCACAAAAGTGGTAACAAAATATTTACAGTATTTCCAAAACACATCTATGTTTAAACCTTGCATGGAAATTCATAACCCTAAATGAGAAATATTCACAAAATTTCAAGAAGAAATAAATAGTCAAAAAATCAAGTGTGGGTCAAACTGACCAAAATACAACAGAAGGGTTAACATTGTAAAAATACATGAAGTTTTCTAGGTTTAGGGTGTTAGGTTATAGTATTTATAACTAGCTGTATAAACTATAGAAGTCAATCCAGTGTCCCCATTTAGATAGCTGAGTAAATGTGTGTTTGTGTGTGCGTGTTTGTTGCAGAGGAATGACGCAAAACATTCACTCTTTCCGCTCACACACACTTACCTTTTATACAGACTTACCTTTTACATATTTCCCTCTCTTATGTATTTTCCATCACAGCTCTGTCCCGTGAGATACATATGAGGAACGACCCCTGTGATTAATTATTAAAATATAGAGCGTTGGTCATTTCATCAGTGAACGCTTGCTCTTAAGTCTCTTTTATGGTGAAAAGATGAATTTTAATGCCCATTTTATGCCAGCTTTAAAGTTAATTAACCCTGTAAATCCTGACATATGAAATGCGTTCCTGCTTTTGAGAAATATGTGATATGTAAATTCCTTATTCCTCCGGAATAGTTTATTGAACCTTTAGAAAATAAATTCTAAGAAATGTTTGCATGTGTTTTTTTGTTGAGTATCAGTCATATTTGATCCATCAGGCTTGTATGGCTCATGTAGTCTGATATAGTAAGAATATGAATAGTTCAGTTTTATTTAGAGTTATGTTATTTGGTGCAGCTGCTGATATTTATATGATGAAATTCTGATGCTTGTAAATCAATCTGTTTTATATATATTTATTACATATTGACTGGACATATATAGTAACATTATGATGCAACGGCCATACCGGTGCTCAAATAAGCAGAGTATGATGGTGATCATGTCCTAAAAGACATGATGAACAAATCATAACAATGTGATAAGCTGATAGAGAAAGCATTGAATTAGTGGTACATCAATACAGGGGTGTATACGACCTAGTCGAAACCGAAACCACTGAGGCAAGCAGCTCAGATCATAACTGAGGCTTAGTACGCATGCGCTGCTCGCACTGACAGCACATGTGAGGCAAGCGACGACACATCTTGGTTATAAAACCTTGTGAAAGTGCTGGGTGACGACCAGCCAGCCGCCATGCAAATGTCCTGAATAGACATGCCATTTGCCCAGGCCCACGAGGACGCGAGTCCGCGGGTTGAGTGGGCCCGAACCCCTATAGGACATTTCACGCCCTTAGAACCATAAGCCAAAGCAATTGCGTCGATGATCCAGTGTGACAGCCTTTGCTTGGAAACAGGCAGGCCTTTTGTGCGCACTCCAAAGCATACAAATAGCTGGTCCGAGAGCCTGAACTGTCTACAGCAATCGGTATAAATGCGCACCGCACGTACAGGGCACAGCTAAAGTGTATTAAGCGAATCTGGCCCGGAAAGGTTTTTGGGACGGAAAGCAGATAGTGTTATGACCTGCGCTTTAAATGGAGTCTAAAGCACTTTAGGCACATAAGCCTTCCTAGGCTTTAAGTTGAGTCTGCAATCACCTGGCCCGAACTCAATACACGAGCCGTCAACTGACAGTGCCTGCAGGTCCCCAACTCGCTTAACAGAGGCCAGAGCGAGCAGGAACGCTGTCTTGAGAGAGAGCGTACGCAAGCTTGCTGATTGTATGGGCTCAAATGGGCTTTTTTCGTTTTTTTTGGCTCTTGAAGGAAGGCAAGAATTATTGGTATTGGGTAGTTGAATGGGTCACCTTGCGACCCGCACCAATTTGTGAGAACTCTCCATTTATGTGTGTAAAGATGTCTAGTGGAAGGAGCCCTATCCTCAGAGATAGTGTTCAACACGCGCTGAGGAAGTGCATCTGTTACAGGCAAGCTCCGTCGAGCGGCCAGGCATGAAGGCTCCATGATTCTGGATTTGGATGCTATATTGTTAACTGTGCTTGAGAGAGGAGGTCTCTCTTCAGTGGGATAGTCCAGGGCGGGGGGGTACCAGCATCTCCACCAGTTCTGGGAGCCACGGCTCATTGGGCCATTTCGGTGCCACTAACAGAACAGATTCCCTTTCCTCTCTGATTTTACAGAAGTTTAGGCAGAAGATTCACTGGAGGAAAAGCATACTTGCGTACTTTCGGCCAGCTGTGAGCTAGTGCATCCACTCCCAGGGGAGAGTGTGTCAGTAAATAAAACAGCGGGCAGTGAGTGTTCTCTGCTGATGCGAAGAGATCCACCTACGCCCTGCCGAATACACTCCAAATCATATTGACTGTCAAAGGGTGTAATCTCCACTCCCCGTGGATTACCCCGCCCCTAGACAGTAAATCCGCGCCGTAATTGAGGCGTCTGGGGACATGTACTGCCCAGATGGAGAGGAGGTGTCGATCTGCCCACAAGTCAAGTCACCTTTATTTATATAGCGCTTTTAACAATACAGATTGTGTCAAAGCAACTGAAAAAAAAATAATAATATTACCAAGGGGCAACATGTATATCGAAAATAGCAGAGGACCTAGGACAGATCCTTGTGGCACTCCATATTTTACTGGTGATAACTGAGATGACTCCCCATTTAAAAGAACAAGGTGGTAGCGATCAGACAGGTAGGATCTAAACCATCTTAAAGCCTGCCCTTGGATACCTGTATAGTTTTGTAATAGATATATGAGTGGGCCCGGTGACGTTTTGCTTGACTCCAAAAGAGTTTATTAGGTCAGTAAACGCAAGTCCTAATGCATCATTTGTATTATCAACGTGAATGTTAAAATCTCCAACAATTAGCGCTTTATCAACAGTAACCTTGATAATTGCTTTGATATTGAGGTGAGTTTTGTATGTTTTTCGACTTTATTGCACTGCTTAGTGGAACAGTCAAAACACAAACACGTCTCTGTCAGGGCAGGGTCTCTGGCCCTTCGAGCCCTGACGGAGCTTCGGCCAAGGCTGTCTTGATCTCACCGCCGGCTCATGTTTGCGCTGAACAGCAGCAGTGCTGAAGCTGCTTGGCCCGCTGCGGAGAAAGCCTTGCCAGCGAAGTTTGCAGTGGTGCAGCAAGGTTTAGAGGGGAGAGACGCATTGTTTCTCACTCTCCAGTTTGCCATGGCTGAATGACAGTGATGGGCAGTGATGGCTTCTTCCATGGGGAGGAGTTTAACATACCCCACTTGTTCAGCGCCATCCACAGAAGACAGGAGGGAGGATCCCGGGTTGTGCACTTGACTGGTGAGTGGCGCGTTCCCCGACTTCGTTATCTCATCGTGCACCTCGAGGAAAAAGGGGCCGGGCCTCCTTTCGGCCGCGATCCGACTGGAGGTACCACTCATCAAGACGACTTCTGGCCGGCTCGGCAGGAGGCGCCCACTCCAAACCAAGCTCATCAACTGCCTTAAACAGGACGCTAAGGAGCTCGACATCACTATGATGAAGGTCCCCCACGTCGCTGCCGTGGGGCGCAGTGTAATCCAGCGGGCTGTTAGACCCCTCCTCTCTCGCAGACGCTGCCACCGAAATGGCATCATCCTCCTCTTCAGCGCCCTCCATGGCACCAAAGGACACCACATCTTGAGCGATGGGGGAGGGGCGGAGAACAGCGGTCATGGAGCACACTGGAAGGGGACCTGCAGCAGGGGTGTGAGGAGCGCGTGGAAACTGAGCCGGCGCGGGCTCGTCACCTGACCCTGACAGATCCGCATCAGAAGCTCACGCTACTTTCCTCCTTGGCTCAAAAGAGGCTGCAGAGGAAGAGCGCGGCAGGGCTAGTTGGGCGAGTTCATCGCTTTGTATAATGGCCACATGGAAAACAAAGCAGCGCTGCGCTCATGAACAGCAACGATACGGTGTTTCCTGGGAGTAAACCGGAGTAACCGGAGACGTTCCCTCTCGAGCTTTCATGAGACATCACGTAGACATTTCTCCGTTATGGGAACGACATTCAATCCCGCCGTTAGACTCTCTCTCGCAGACGCTGCCACCGAAATGGCATCATCCTCCTCTTCAGCGCCCTCCATGGCACCAAAGGACACCACATCTTGAGCGATGGGGGAGGGGCGGAGAACAGCGGTCATGGAGCGCACTGGAAGGGGACCTGCAGCAGGGGTGTGAGGAGCGCGTGGAAACTGAGCCGGCGCGGGCTCATCACCTGACCCTGACAGATCCACATCAGAAGCTCACGCTACTTTCCTCCTTGGCTCGAAAGAGGCTGCAGAGGAAGAGCGCGGCAGGGCTAGTTGGGCGAGTTCATCGCTTTGTATGATGGCCACATGGAGCTTGAGATTTCGGAGGCTCATATCTCCGCAGTGGGGGCAGTCTGACCCCCCAAGCGGCGCCTCTGCGTGGGCACGACCCAGGCAGAAGACGCACGACTTGTGGCCATCAGAAAGTTCGATTGGCTCTGTGCAGGAGAGGCAATCGTGAGTCATCCTTGTTTCTGAAGCTCACCGGAACACAGCAGGGGAAGAGAAGGCGTGTCCGCTGCAGCGTGTAGATCACGGTGAGTAGTCTTGTTGACAGGCTTCTTGCTTCTCGTAGAAGGTTGGCTAAGGAAAAAGATTCTGAATAGATGACATACAAGCTCTGCTTTATATAGAGTGGGAGCCCCTCATATTTCGCGCGCTTGAACGCCATTGGCCAGTTTCACTGGCGTGATTCAAAAAGGCTTCAGTAGAATTTGGAGGAAAGGGTAATTCACATAGCAATGTAGAGTGACCGAATCGAAAGGGAACTACGACCATATTCAGGTGAGGAAAACGGTTTACTGCTACCTAGTGAAAACAATCCATTAATATGAGGAGCTGCAGCTCAAAATACACTTTAAATGGAAACATTGTGCATTATGATCGAGTTTGTAGCTTAATTCTCTATATTTGAAATAGTTTCAGCAATGCAGTTCAGTTGGTGGCAGGCCGAAATTACAACAGTGGTTAAACACATATATTTAATTGTTTGATCAAAATTATTGCCAGGGACAATTTAGTAATCGCTGGATATGGGTAGACTTGAAATAGCATCCCTACTAAATTCTACGCTCTTGTTCCATAAATATAATTTAGTACCATAAAATCCCCTAAAAATACAAAATATTAAATGAAAACCATTATCAAATTAAAATATAGTATTAATTTCATTGACATAAAAAAGGTCATTTTTAACCACCATGCAAGCAGCATCAGATGTTTAACTGGAAAACAAAGTCAAAAATAACTAATCAATAACTTTATTTTTATTGTTTGTTTGGCATGTTTCAGTGTGGACTGATTTATGAATCGGTCACAATGTGTGATGCAGCTTTGCTGAGAGACTCTTATTGAATGTTGAGAACAGTGTCGGACCCAAAGCATATTAATTCTCTCATCTCTGCTTCAGTAATGAGGCTCATTCTCTTAAAATAGACAGATCAGTGTTTTTCTGGCAGCTTTCAATGGTCTCTGATCTTTCATCATTGATCTTTCGTTCCTTAAGACACTGAATCAGCTGCACCAATAACCCGGCGTTGACGTTACCAGAGCCTTTAATGCCGGCTGGATCTCTCACGCTCTCAGCAAATCCTCAACAATGGACGTTATACTTGGTGCAGCTTCCTGTATGTAGAGTTAGTTAAGAGCTTGATGTGTTTGCTCGAGATTATGAAATCCAGTAACTGAGGATTTGTGACCTGTGAACAGCATCTCTCTCTGTTCACAGTTGGCGACACGAGTAGATCAGCGGCCAACGCGGCCCAACTTCCTTCTTCCTCTTCCTGCTGTTGAGCTAGCGAGAGAAGTGCGGTTTGTGAAAGTGTGCGATAGACGTTTGGTAGAGGTCAGTAGGTTAGGGGAAGAGCGGCATGCTGGGAGACCTTCATGTTATATTACATTACGTAATGTTATGTTTTGTTAGGTTTTTAATTTATTTTATGTTGCTTTATGTTTTCAGTTGCTTTGTCGTGTTTTAAGTCATCTTATGTTTTCAGTTGTATGTTATGTTTTGTTATTTTTAAGTTGTTTTATTTTGTTATTTTTTAAAGTTGTTTTATGTTTTAAATTGCGTTGTTTTATGTTAACATTTAAGTTATGTTTTAGTTTTTTTCATATTTTGTTTGTTTTGTTATTAAATTGTTTGTTTTAAGATTTTTTTGTTTTAATATTTTTAAGTTGTTTTTATTTATATATTTTTGTTATTTTCAAGTTATGTTATGTTTTAAATTACTTAGTTTTAAGTTGTTTTATGTTAACTTTTAAGTAATGTTTTTATTTGATGTTTTATGTTTGTTTTGTTATTAAGTTGTTTGTTATGTTTTAAGATTTTTATGTTACGTTATGTTTTTATGTTTTGTTATTTTAAGTAGTTTTTTCATGTTTTGTTATTAGTTTTAAGCTGTTTTATGATGTCTTATGTTAATTTTTAAGCTATGTTTTATGTTTTTGTTATTTAGTTGTCATATTTCAAGTTTTTTATGTTATGTTTTGTTATTTTTAAGACGTTTTATCGTGTTTGTTCATTTTTAATTTTTGTTTTTATGCTTTTATATTTTATGTTTTTGTTATTAAGTTGTTTATCTTAATGTTTTTGTTTAGTTATTTTACGGTTTTTATGTTTTAAGTTGCTTTTTGTTATGTTTCAGGTTGTTTTTATGTTCTTTTGTGTTATGTTTGAAGCTGTTTATGTCATAACATAACTACAAAACTTAAAGTACTCTATAATTAATTTCAATATTTCTTCTAGTACATTTATTTGTCCTGTTGCTTCTAATTATTATTTTTTTTCTTATTTTATTGATGACTGTTCACTTCTCTTCAATTATTCCTCGAGAAAGTTTTACTTACATTAATTAGGCTTGTATTAGTTTTTGCTGTGATATGAAAAATAATATTGAGAATTGTGAAATCTTACTAACTATTTGTACTGTTAAAACAACTTTTTTACAGTAAAAAAATAACCATCTAAAGCATGATATATATCATTATCATGGGATAAAATTACTCACATCTTGACATAATATTTTGGTTATATCACCACCCCTTATGTTATGTTAAGTTTATGTTATGTTTATGTAATGTTGAGAGGTTTGTACAGGGTTTAGCTCATGTTTGGTTTGAGATCTGTGTCCTGTCGGTGTCCAGTCCTCGAGTCTGCTGAGATCAGCTCACAGGAGACGCGACACAATAAAATGCAAAACACCCGTCCTAGAAATAGATATGTCTCAACATTTTCCAGCATCAAGACTTTTTTAGCATCGTTATCTGTGCCACATTCAAGAACAAAGTTCCAGAAATTTCCTTAAATATTAGCACGGATTGCATATGCAAAATTAATAACATGAGACAGACAGAATAGGTTTATTGGTAGTTGTAGATGTGAGTTGAATTCCAGTGGTTTTATGCTGTCGGCAGCTGGTAATTCACAACCCATGCACATTGTGTTCGGCACAAACCGTGTTTATCCTCGCTCCCAGTTAACCAGTATTTAATGTCATCTGGGTTGTATTTTCTTTTAGCTTGTGTAGCTTTATTCATGGTTTTTGAGGATGAGGGCGTCGCTTGACCTGTCCGTGTGGGCATGTCTAATTTAACCTGTTTACAGTAACTTACAGATTAATTTGCCCAAGTACTATTTTTCTACTGTAGCGACCTCGACAACAATGATATGGGTAGTTTTCTCCTCCCTTGCAAGTTTTCTTTCCAAACTTTACGTGATTATAGATGCACCAGAACAGATTTGGGTTGCATCGCAGCAGCAGTGGAGGACCACAGTAGGTTGATGTAGATGATCATATTCTGCTTTTTTGGAGATTTGGACTAAGATTAAGATCTGTCTGACTAACTGGGTCAGATCTCAGCTCCATCACTCAGTTTTAGTGATTGCTGATGCAATCGCTGACTTCTGCCACTAGAGACTTGGAGCTCTTTTGACTTGGTCTAGTAAGCAACTATCTGGCAAACACATTATTCCAGAGAGTTTTGCACATCATATTTCTCAAAATCTCTCGAAATGTATATGTTTATGTCTGAGCAAAGTTTCCCCACCAATAAATATTTGTAAATAAAAATGACCCTCCAGCTAAGACCGTTTGAAACGTCTAGGTTACTTGTGTAACCCTCATTCCCTGAAGGAGGGAACGGAGATGTTACATTAGTGACTGACGAATTGGGATCTCGCCCGAGAGCCCAATCACCTTTGAGTGTTAACTAAACAAGCCAATGACCGTTGGCGTGCGTGTTTCACCATGCGCACCCCGCCCCGCAGCGCGGGTATAAAAGGAGAGCGCGTGCAAACGCACATCAGTTTTTCGCTGAGGAGCCGAGACTACGTGCCCCGGCCGTACAGCGGTGGTACAGCAACTGTGGCGACGGAACGTAACGTCTCCGTTCCCTCCTTCAGGGAACGAGGGTTACACAAGTAACCTAGACGTTCCCATTCAGTCAGTCACGTTCTACGTTACGTCAGTGACTGACGAATTGGGATCCGTATGGAAAACGCCACTATTGCTGACCCCCTCCAGTGCCCTGCGGAAGCCGGCAAGTCCCCCCACACCAGCTGGGGCGGAAGATAGGACAGCGGTTAGGCAGAGGTGTCTGCCACTGCTGGGCGAATTGAATCGTGTAGCCGAGTCTGATGGTTCTCATGAGCCAGCGAGACGGTTTGGGGAGCGCTAACCAGGCCCCCAGCGACCGAACTAGCGGGACAAGGGAGACCACCGACATACCCGCAGTGGGGCAGCGAAGTGGAACACAGGGACCCAACCCAGGAGGACACGCGTCCCAGGGTGGGGTCTGAGTGCACGGCGCGCCACTTACCTGGCTCCACGGCTGGGCAGGGGGCTCGTGAGGAGGCGTAGCGTCCTTGAACTGAACCCTGCTGCCCATTAGCGAAGGGAGAGGGGGACGGCCGTGTGGAGACTGGGTCTCGTGCACCACCGTCCTCGCCCTCTTGGGACCCGGAGGCAAAGGAAACTGCTCTTCTGTTGAGGTTTTGGGCACCACTGGCTGGGTAGCCAGCGGCGGAACAGAAAAAACCAGGAACAAAGGTTTCTCCACCCGGCCCTCCGCCGGGGGAAGGAGTGGTGTGGTCACCATCTCCTGAAGAGCCGGATCCAAGACCCCTGGGTCGCCCGTCCCAGGGACGCCGCCCGCCCTGGCACTTTACGGGCTTGGCAGGGGCGGAGACGGGCTGCGTCGCTTTCCTGCGGCCAGCTCCACGCTGCGACCGTTGTGAAGGCTGTTGCTGCGGCCGAGCTGGAGCGGAGATGGAGACCACAGGAGGGCGCTCTCGGCGACGAGCAGACAGAGGGGCTGCAGGGTCTGTAGCCACCCCACCGCCGGGGCAGGATGCGTCGCGACGCCTCCGTCTGCTTCCGTGTGGCGAAGAACTGTTGGGCAGAGCCCTCCACCTCTTCGCCGAATAGGCCGGCCTGGGACATCGGGGAGTCCAGGAAGCGATGCTTGTCGGTCTCCCTCATATCCGCCAAGGTCAGCCATAGGTGGCGCAATGTGGACATCGTCTGACCCAGGGCCTGCGCCGTGACTTTCGTCGCCCTAAGCGCGAGGTCCGTCGCCGTGCGCAGTTCCTGCAGCACACCTGGGTCAGCACCACCCTCGTGCAACTGCTTCAACGCCTTGGCCTGGTGGACTTGCAGGAGGGCCATGGCGTGTAGGGCAGAAGCGGCCTGTCCAGCAGCGCTGTAAGCCTTAGCCGTCAGAG
>NW_015506054.1:429728-438913 GCF_001515645.1 Sinocyclocheilus grahami | reverse complement strand
TTAGTTAACACTCGAAGGTGATTGGGCTCTCGGGCGAGATCCCAATTCGTCAGTCACTGACGTAACGTAGAACGTGACTGACTGAATGGGAACTATTGATCTGTCTTTACATGTGTCCCTTTTCCCGCCAAATTCCATTTAATTTTTTCCCAAATCCCTTTTTTATTCCATTTTATTTTTTCTGGATTCCATTTTAATAGGTTTAATAAAATTGTTATTAATCATTTGAATTCATAAAACTTCAACAATTTAATAATTTATTACATTTTTAGTTTTCTTAAATAATTAAAAAATATATAATGTTATTTTAGGATCAAAAATTACTACTATTATTATTTTTTAAATTCATTTGGATTACTTTTTATTTTTTATATTTTCTGTTTTTATTAAAATTTTTGTTAAAGTTTTTGTGATTTTTTTGGTCTTTGTCATTTTATTAGATTTTTTAAAATATGTCTATATAGATTTTATTATTTTTATTTCAGTTTTAGATTGAGCTATTTTAGTACATTCATTTAAATAAAAAACTAAATAAAAATGAGAAATGTTGCCTTGGGAACTTGCTGAATTAAGTATTTTTATAAAATGAACACACACACACACACACATATATATATATATATTCTCAGTTAATATTAATTTTAGTATTTAGTATTAATTTTAATATTCAATTCAGAAAAGTAATGTTTTTATGATATTAGTTAACGATAATAATCCGCTTATGATAATTTTTTTCCCTTTTTTTCTTTTTTTTTCTTTATAATCAAATTAAATGTATTATCAAATGAAGACATAAAACAGTCACAATTTAATTAATCTTTTAAATTTAATCAAATTAAAATGAACATTTTCTTTTATTTTTGACACATACAGTGCTGTGGTTTACTGTTAAAACTGTATTTAAAAGTCTTTTTGCAGTTTAATATTCATGGACACTAATCCATATTGCAATTGAATTAGTTGGCACCCCTACTTTTGATTTATTCATCCAGAATTTGCCAACTTCCTTGACATTCCACATGATTCTATTTTTATGACTGCATTCCGTGATTCCGTCAATGTTTTTCACATCACAGAAATCACAGGACCACATACACACCCTCCTCCAGCGGATATATACATCATTCTGTGTGTTTGGACACATGCACGTTATGTCAAGAGTGCAGAGACCAAACATTTGGAGCAGACCAAACACTGCATTCACTCAAGAGATGTTGTGATGAGGCGCTATAGTTTGGAGATTGACCTCTGACCTTCAGCAAGGAGAGTATGGAACAGCACATACAAAGAACAATGTAATGTCAATAACGTACATTTACAGGATATTTCACCTCGACGCTCATAGAAACATAACAATAGATAACTCTATATTGTATATTTACTGTGGTGAATTGAATTGACGGTCTTGTTAAAATAATGGCCTCTGGATCAGTCTGTTCTCAGAAACTTTGGGACTGTTTCTAACAGACTTTCTCTGGTCAAGATCAGACAATTCGGTTTTTATTTTTAGATCTTGATTATTAATAAAAGGGCTGAAGTTGCTCAAAGAGGGATTGAAAGTTCGCTTACACGAGCTTGTCAGCGTAATGTTTATTTTAATATTTTTAAACATCTTTTGAAATGTTGATATTATGTTTGATAAAGATGTTTAAAAATATAAAAATAAACATGATTTGTGTAGTTTGATCAGTAAACAGGAATTAATCAAATCCATTGGTAATACATACCCTTAAACTAAGTAAACTTTTAGTTGTAATTATAAACACATTATCACTGAGTTTTCTTAAACTAAAAGATTTTATGCAACTGGCTATTGGTTTTTGTTAATTATAGAGTTTTACAAAAAAATAAAAGCACAGAAAAATGATACAGAAAACATGTTCATTGAAATAAAAAAAAAAGAGATCAGAAACCGAGAAAACAGACAAGGCAAGGCTAGGCTAGGCTAGGAAGCGAACGAGGGCTCTGTAGAGTAGCTATCACTGCTGGCGATAAGCGCATACTCCTGTTTGTCATTGTTCGTCCCTGCCTGTGTTTCTGTCCTCTCTGCTTTAAATAAAGCTTGCACATGGATCCGCACGTCTCTGCACTCGTCAGCCCCGTAACAGAAAACTCGGACACACAAGGATCCAGCAGCTTCTCATGTGAACATTGGCCAGGTATGGACATTGCAAGGCTGTTGTTAGCCCTCGAGCACTACATTCAAGAGTATCTGGACATTGCCTATCACTCTGATTTACCATACTATGACTTGATAGATTTTTTCTGTAATGGCATTAATCAACCGCTAAAATCTAAGCTCATACTTGAGGGTCCGCGTTCGTCACTATGTCAATTTATGGATTATGCTTTATTGTCTGTAGGCTCTTTAGGCCCTTTCGCGCCGCTTTAGTTCCAGAACTAAACGTACGGTACTAAAGTACTGGGACGATTTTGCGCGAACTATTTCCCAGTACCATTTAAAGGGTTGCATTCGCACTGAGAGTATGTACTAAGAAGTGACGTAAGCCGGTCGACAGCGACGTCATTTGTGCGCGGCGTTCAACAACAGAATCAAAGAACTACGTTAACAACAGGAGGATGGAGGACGCTGTGATCGGAGCTGTGTTTTTGTTGTGTCTCGCGGGTTTCACAGTGGACATGGAAAGTCGACGTATTCCTAAGGCGATTGAAAGAACGGAAAGGAGGACTAAGAATCTCCAACGACAACTGGCAGTGCTACATTTGATACAAGTGCCTGCACTTAAGTGTCCGTCCATCTATCGCTGTTCTCCATACTTGCGAAATAAGTTGACATGCTTACAGTATGTTTACACGGCGTTTTAAATCATGGCGGGTGAGGGTGTTTTCATACGCGTTTGGCCAATCAATGTCTACTTACGTCACGATTAGTACCAGTTGTGCTGGTTAGACCCTGCTCCGGAGTAGGAGCTAATTTGGTTCTCGAAAAAGGCAGTCCGGTACTAAAATCGCTCCCAGTTCCGGCGGTGCGAACACGCCGAAAAGTGGGTAGTTCCACAACTAGTTCTGGTACTATGAAAAGGTTCCTGCGGTGCGAAAGGCCCTTTTGTGTACTGTGGGTATCGCGGAGGAAGAACGTGATACCGCATCTGTGCCTGTAATGATGGCGGCGACAGCGGAGCCCATTCGCAAAATGGCGGACACACTAGAGCACGCTCACAAGATGGCGGCGACAGCGGAGCACGCTCACAAGATGGCGGACACAACATAGTCACAGTTGATATTTCTGAGTCAAGTCTGGTCACAGTTGATCATCATGAGTCAAGTAAAATAACAGTTGATTCCCCTGAGTCAAGTCAAGTCACAGTTGATTCCCCTGAGTCAACTCAAGTCACAGCTTCCATTGCTGAGTCAAGTCAAGTCTCAGCTGATCTCCCAGAGTCTCGTCACATAACAGCTGATCACCCAGAATCACATCACAGCTGATCATCCAGAGTCACGTCACATCACGTCTGTTCGCTCAGAATCCTGTCACTTCCTGTCTGTTGCACCCAGATTCTCAAGGTCAGCCCTTCGGTATCCCAGTCTGGTATTCAGTGTGAGGGATGCACCGCTGGTGTCTGCATGCACAGCTGGTATCCCCAAACCCACTCACTCTAACCCTTCTACTCATTCCCCTCTCTGCAGCACTTCCCATATGGGGGGGTTGCTTTATGGTGTATCTGGGCTGCGTACTCCACCGCCGATTTGCTAGAGGCAGTGGCACCGGCTACAACATCTCCAGAGGTGGCGGCTTACACTGCAGAACCTCCCACGGTAGCGGTGCCCACTGCTGTGCTCCCAGAGGCCATGGTGTCCGCTGCAGTCTCTTCAGAGGTGGCGGCGCATGCTGCAGAACCTCCCGAAACGGCGGTGCTCGCTTCAGCTCCTTGCGTGGTGGTGGCGCCCAGCTACGCACTTTCAGCCTGTCCTGTCACGGCCTATGAACAATTATCCTGTCTCAACCCGGCCGCAGAGGCTGTCTGTGAACTTACGTCCAGTCCTGAATCGGCCACAGTCAGAAACACAGGACTATTCTTGTGTCTTGCCCACCATATACCTGTTTGCCACTGTTCGACCCTGCCTGTGTTTCTGACCTCCTCTGCTTTTAATAAAGCTTGCACATGGATCCGCACGGTTCACGTCTTGTCAGCCCCGTAACAAGTACTTTCTGAGTGAAAATATATTTTTTTAAATACTACACCAATACTTTTTTTTGTATATTCACCTAATTTCAATATTTTAGCAGTGTTATTTTAGTATAATTTATATATTATTTATTAATGTTATGAGTTAGCTTTAATTTTTATATTTTTTTGTTATGTGCTTTTGACATTATTACTTTTTTTTTTTTTTTAGGTATTTTTGTTTATTGTTAATTGGTTTATTTCAGTTTTAGTTATTTTAGTACTTAAAATAAGCCATAGCCATAGAACTTCGATGCCATAGAAGAACCTTTTTGTCTAAATGGTTCCATAAAGAACCTTTAACATCTGAAGAACCTTCCTGTTTCACAAAAGGTTCTTTGTGGCAAAAGAAGGTTATTCAGATTATAAAAGGGTAAGAAAGAGATGGTTCTTTAAAGAACCTTTGACTGAATGGTTCTTTGTGGAACCAAAAATGGTTCTTCTATGGCATCGCTTGAAGAACCTATTGAAGCACCTTTATTTTTAAGAGTGTACAGATTGGTTCGGTGGGCTCGATGTTAAAGGGATCGTTCACCCAAAAATGAAAATTCTGTTATTAATTACTCACCCTCATATCGTTTCAAACCATCATGAGTACAGTCAAGTCTCATCTGATCTGTCAGAGCCTCATCACATCTCAGCCATTCATCCAGAGCCTCGTCACGTCTCAGCTGTTCGTCCAGAGTCACGTCACACCTCAGCTGATCATCCAGAATCACGTCGCATCCCAGCTGATCATCTAGAGTCATGTCACGTCCTGTCTGTTACACCCAGATTATCAAGGTCAGGCATCGCTTGAAGAACCTATTGAAGCACCTTTATTTTTAAGAGTGTACAGATTGGTTCGGTGGGCTCGATGTTAAAGGGATCGTTCACCCAAAAATGAAAATTCTGTTATTAATTACTCACCCTCATATCGTTTCAAACCCGTAAGGCCTTCGTTCATCTTCGGAACACAAATGAAGATATTTTTGATGGAATCTAAGAGCTGTCTGACCCTGCATCGACAGCAATACAACTGAAATGTTCCCAGTCCAGAAAAGTAGCAAGGAGATCTGTAAAATAATCCATGCGACTTTAGGGGCCGTTCACATATCTCGTCTTTTGCGCGCACAAGTTAATTATTTCAAGTGTAGACTCGCTGCAGGTGCGCTCATAATGCAAGCGACGCGGTCGCGACGTGCTCATTTTTTCCAGGCGCGTCCGAGCCGCATCGAGATAAAAACATTTCAACTTTTCAGAAGCGCACCGTGGGTCATGTGACAAGAAACAACCAATCAGCTTCATCCTTTCCTGTAACAACATTGAAAGCTCAGCCAAGATGAAGGAACAGCTGATCATAGCTGTACAGGGATGGCCATTTTTAAATAAATTTAGTAGCAGAGCTACTGCAAGCGATTTTTAGTGCTGCAAATCTATTTATCCATTGCTGAAACTTCCGCGTCTTCATGGAGGCGCGACATGTGAACGGCCCCTTATTCAACAATTCGTCTCCTCTGCATCCCCCTGAAGCGTAATTTCCGCTGGACGTAAACAACGTATGCTGTTCTGTGTCAGCTGCGTCACACGGATACGCTGTTTCCGTTCATATCAAATCACAACAACGTAGGAAACAGATCCGGCGTGACACAGCGGACACAGAACAGCATACGCTGTTTTACCTCCAGCGGATATTCTCCAAAATGACACCAGGATGACACGGAGGAGACGAATTGTTAAATAAAGTCGTTTTTTTCTTTCTTTTGTGCACAAAAAGTATTCTCGTAGCTTCGTTAAATTACGGTTGAACTCCTGATGTCACATGGATTATTTTACAGATCTCCTTGCTATGTTTCTGGACTTGGGAACATTTCAGTTACGTTGCTGTCTACGCAGCTCTCAGATTCCATCAAGAATATCTCAATTTGTGTTCCGGAGATGAACGAAGGTCTTACGGGTTTGGAACGACATGAGGGTGAGTAATTAATGACAGAATTTTCATTTTTGGGTAAACTATCCTTTTAATCAGACATCAAACAAAGGGCACACGTCTGCTGAGAGCGATCGGGGTTCACAGCGCAACCACGGAGAAAACAGGAGATTTGTTTCGAACTCCACTGAGAGCGATCAGACCGTCATGAAGTACACAGAGTGACAGAATGACCTCTGACCTCTCATTCATGCAGATCGGTCTACACGCATGTGTTTGTTTAGCGGATCCTCCCACTGTAGTGCAGAAAGACTTGTGCCGCTGCCATCTCTCTCTGTCTCTGTGTGTGTGTGTGTTTGTTGTTGGTCTGTGATGCTGATGAGAATGAAATGGCACATGAAGCTAGAAACCAACTTTGGCAGCATAAAACAGCATAAAAGGGGAGGTCTAGTGCTATTTCATGCATTCTGACTTAATTACACTGTTAAAGAGTTGGATTCTCATGCTAAACATGACCAAAGTCTCAAAAAATTAGTTGGATGTAGGGATGGGCGATACCACTTATTTTGTTTTTGATACCGATACGATACTACTAAACTGAACTTTTAAATTATGAAATTTATTAAATTACTAAGAGTAAAATGGGTAATGATACCCACTTAACTTTATATTTGAAATGCATTTTAACATTCAATACGACTTAATTGCAACTGACTAGGTTATATTTTTGTTTACACGTGGTTAAAATATGTTTACTGTAGTGTTAACCACGGAAATCTACAAATACTATAGTTAAACTACGGTCACTTTAGTAAAACCACCATGGTTCATTTTCATAATGAACTGCCAGTGACAGGCTGTTGCATGCATAAAATGCAACCTTTTTATTCTGACAGCTATGATTTATATTAACATTACAGAATAGAACATGATCAATAGGGCCTTTCGCACCGTGGGAACCTTTTCATAGTACCAGAACTAATTATGGAACTACCCACTTTTTGGCCGCCGGCGAGATAAAAACATTTCAACTTTTCAGAAGCGCACCGTGGGTCATGTGACAAGAAACAACCAATCAGCTTCATCCTTTCCTGTAACAACATTGAAAGCTCAGCCAAGATGAAGGAACAGCTGATCATAGCTGTACAGGGATGGCCATTTTTAAATAAATTTAGTAGCAGAGCTACTGCAAGCGATTTTTAGTGCTGCAAATCTATTTATCCATTGCTGAAACTTCCGCGTCTTCATGGAGGCGCGACATGTGAACGGCCCCTTATTCAACAATTCGTCTCCTCTGCATCCCCCTGAAGCGTAATTTCCGCTGGACGTAAACAACGTATGCTGTTCTGTGTCAGCTGCGTCACACGGATACGCTGTTTCCGTTCATATCAAATCACAACAACGTAGGAAACAGATCCGGCGTGACACAGCGGACACAGAACAGCATACGCTGTTTTACCTCCAGCGGATATTCTCCAAAATGACACCAGGATGACACGGAGGAGACGAATTGTTAAATAAAGTCGTTTTTTTCTTTCTTTTGTGCACAAAAAGTATTCTCGTAGCTTCGTTAAATTACGGTTGAACTCCTGATGTCACATGGATTATTTTACAGATCTCCTTGCTATGTTTCTGGACTTGGGAACATTTCAGTTACGTTGCTGTCTACGCAGCTCTCAGATTCCATCAAGAATATCTCAATTTGTGTTCCGGAGATGAACGAAGGTCTTACGGGTTTGGAACGACATGAGGGTGAGTAATTAATGACAGAATTTTCATTTTTGGGTAAACTATCCTTTTAATCAGACATCAAACAAAGGGCACACGTCTGCTGAGAGCGATCGGGGTTCACAGCGCAACCACGGAGAAAACAGGAGATTTGTTTCGAACTCCACTGAGAGCGATCAGACCGTCATG
The DNA here is from genome assembly GCF_001515645.1 of Sinocyclocheilus grahami. Taxonomy (NCBI): domain Eukaryota; kingdom Metazoa; phylum Chordata; class Actinopteri; order Cypriniformes; family Cyprinidae; genus Sinocyclocheilus; species Sinocyclocheilus grahami. The sequence continues at coordinate 430,900 of NW_015506054.1, read as the reverse complement.
AAGTACACAGAGTGACAGAATGACCTCTGACCTCTCATTCATGCAGATCGGTCTACACGCATGTGTTTGTTTAGCGGATCCTCCCACTGTAGTGCAGAAAGACTTGTGCCGCTGCCATCTCTCTCTGTCTCTGTGTGTGTGTGTGTTTGTTGTTGGTCTGTGATGCTGATGAGAATGAAATGGCACATGAAGCTAGAAACCAACTTTGGCAGCATAAAACAGCATAAAAGGGGAGGTCTAGTGCTATTTCATGCATTCTGACTTAATTACACTGTTAAAGAGTTGGATTCTCATGCTAAACATGACCAAAGTCTCAAAAAATTAGTTGGATGTAGGGATGGGCGATACCACTTATTTTGTTTTTGATACCGATACGATACTACTAAACTGAACTTTTAAATTATGAAATTTATTAAATTACTAAGAGTAAAATGGGTAATGATACCCACTTAACTTTATATTTGAAATGCATTTTAACATTCAATACGACTTAATTGCAACTGACTAGGTTATATTTTTGTTTACACGTGGTTAAAATATGTTTACTGTAGTGTTAACCACGGAAATCTACAAATACTATAGTTAAACTACGGTCACTTTAGTAAAACCACCATGGTTCATTTTCATAATGAACTGCCAGTGACAGGCTGTTGCATGCATAAAATGCAACCTTTTTATTCTGACAGCTATGATTTATATTAACATTACAGAATAGAACATGATCAATAGGGCCTTTCGCACCGTGGGAACCTTTTCATAGTACCAGAACTAATTATGGAACTACCCACTTTTTGGCCGCCGGAACTGGGTGCGATTTTAGTGCCGGACTGCCTTTTTCGAGAACCAAATTAGCTCCTACTCCGGAGCAGGGTCTAACCAGCACAACTGGTACTAATTGTGGCGTAAGTAGACATTGATTGGCCAAACGCGTATAAAACCGCCCTCACCCGCCATGATTTAAAACGCCGTGTAAACATACTGTAAACATTGTGTCAACTTATTTCGCAAGTACGGAGAACAGCGATAGATGGATGGTCGCTGAAGTGCAGGCACTTGTAGCAAATGTAGCACTGCCAGTTGTCGTTGGAGATTCTTAGTCCTCCTTTCCGTTCTTTCAATCTCTTTACCTATACGTCGACTTTCCATGTCCATTATTGTGAAACCCGCGAGAC
>NW_015506054.1:419069-429111 GCF_001515645.1 Sinocyclocheilus grahami | reverse complement strand
GAGCAGGGTCTAACCAGCACAACTGGTACTAATTGTGGCGTAAGTAGACATTGATTGGCCAAACGCGTACGAAAACGCCCTCACCCGCCATGATTTAAAACGGCGTGTAAACATATACTGTAAACATTGTGTCAACTTATTTCGCAAGTACGGAGAACAGCGATAGATGGACGGATGCTGAAGTGCAGGGCAAATGTAGCACTGCCAGTTGTCGTTGGAGATTCTTAGTCCTCCTTTCCGTTCTTTCAATCTCTTTACCTATACGTCGACTTTCCATGTCCATTATTGTGAAACCCGCGAGACACAACAAAAACACAGCACCAATCACAGCGTCCTCCATCCTCCTGTTGTTAATGTTGTTCTTCTTTGTTTCTGTTGTTGAACACCGCGCACAAATGACGACGCTGTCGACCGGCTTACATCACTTCCTAGTGCACACTCTCGGTGTGAGTGCAACCCTTTAAATGGTACTGGGAAATAGTTCGCGCAAAATCGTCCCAGTACTTTAGTACTGTACATTTACTTCTGGAACTAAAGCGGTGCGAAAGGCCCTAATATGAACTTTTAACGTTCAATTTAAATAAATGCGTTTGCACAAACTATGTAGGCTACAATTTCAGTTTGTTTATTGTGAAATAACTCAAGCATATATGTTTTTTCTGTCCTCTGATAAGCATTGTTCTGTCGTTCCCTAAAGCATCAATGCTTTCTTATGATACTTTTGGGAAACTCAGCCCTGTTTGCACTGTCAGCAGTGAGTGAACGCTCTCTGTGATTGATCAGTTCTGTCTTGCAGCATTTGCGTGTGTTCAGATGAGCAGGAAAATAGTTCTATCCTACACAATTATTCGCTAACACAGGTTGTTCGTCCAATTTAATACATATTGTATGCATTAATTCTTTTGTTAAATAAAATCACTGGTAAAAAAAAAACCCACACACCTAAGTATCGATATTTTTTATTTGAGTATCGATACTTTCGATACTCGCATCAGTACCGATATATCGATACTTCAGGACGTTTGACAGAGTATTTCTGTGCCAAATACACTCCTTCCCAAAGAGCCCAGCTTTAAGGGAACAGTGGATGCAGTTTGTTTCTCCGGGGCAGAAACGGAGTTGTGCAAATGCATTTCGGTGACAAATGTTTTATTAACAAATTAAATAAAATTGAAGTCAACGTTTTTTTTCCTGTTTTATTCATGTCGATATCTCGAAGCTTGCAGATGATTGCTTTGGCATGCTAGTGGCTCTTTAGCTCCGCCCACGACACGCGGATATTTGGGTTGAACTGTTCTGGAACAGTGTTGTAAATACAACTTAACCACTGATTTCTAGTCGTGTCCTCTTTTGGAAGACCAAACAAAGTAGTTTCGCTTTCATAACGAAGCACACGGCGGGCTTGAGAACATACTACAGCGAGACTAAAGTTACGCCTTCTTTCTTTGCGTGAACATTTGGGCGGTGTTATGCAAATCTTCCCACATAGTGAGGTAGACATGTGGGGGCGTGTTAGAACGAGCCGTTTTAGGTAGGCGTGGCTGACTCTTAACTTTTATAAAGAATATCTCTTTGGATTTGAGACTTTAGTCTTTGCAACTTTACAGATCTTCTTTATGCACCAAGAGCTTGTAACACTCCAAAGAGAAAGGAACAATTGAAATCACATCATATGACCCCTTTAACACAAAATAATATGTTCGTAATAATGTTTTTAAGTTGAAGTAGGTGGAAATGTCTCCATTTGTGTGAAAGAAAGTTGTGTAAAATGAGTAAATGTGGTCTGAATGTTGGTTTTTAGCTGAACTATAGATCTCCCGTGTGAAAGCTCTTTGTTGAGGGTGAAGATGAATCTGCGGTTCAGTTTTCAGGCCGATCAAACGCTGCAGTCACAATGATGGGAAGAGACTCTTAAGACTGAACCGAGGCCTGTGAGCATCTGTGAGCTTCTGATAAAGCAAAAGGGCCTCGGACGGGTGTGCTGGACCGCAGAGGGCAAATTCAACTGTAACCTCCCGAGAGACGTGCTTTCATAGGAAAATGGAGGGAAATTGCCTCTCTTTATGGTGGCTCACCTTCAGGATTCTGAAACAATGACCAGGACAAAGTAGCAATCTTCTGTAGGTGAAAGGTCAGTGACGTTTGTGTTAAAAGGATATTTCAGCCAAAAATCTGAGTTCTGTCGAGAAGGGTGTTCCTGCACAACCGGAGGCTGCAGTTTCAGGACCACATTTCTGGGACCCTGGTGGTTTAGTTTGTAGTCATGTTTGTACATTGTTGTTAAAGATATTGAATTTCAGGAACATTTTTTTTATTTCAATTGTGATTTTTGATTTATAAATGCATCAGATGTTAATTACAAAGTGTGTAATACCTGCTTTGAGTTAACCATTTTAAATTTAAATGAATTTACACTTAAAATATAAATGAAAAATGTATTTCAGTCTTTAAACAACTGAAAAAGTGGAGTACCTTAAGTCTTAGTTTCTTGAAATATACTGTAAATTGATTAGCCCCCTTAAGTTTAACCTAATACCATTTGTCCTAATAACTTAATTTCTTAAATTATCTTCATTGAGGGGTGGGGGGTTCTTTGTATAGTTGCCAAATGCAGTTGCATTTGCTTGATAGACGCAGATATTTAAACACTAAATATTTATACTGTTGCAGATAATATTCCTGAAAAATCTGAATATGTCAGAGTGCAAGTCTTGTCTGTCTTGAGTGTCTTAATTTTTAAATTTCTATCTACTTCACGTTTCTGTAGTCAGATTTAGGAACACACTAAAACACACTGAAGTTCTTCCTAGAAAACTCAGTCCAGGTGATCTCATGTGAAATGTCCACGCGGCAGCGTCAGCGGGATGACGGAGGTGATGTGAATGAAGTCTGATCTTGCAGTTTTGTGACCAACTTCAGGTTGTGTTTGCGTCAGCACGGCGTGTCGAGTCCGTTTGCTTGAAGTGCGTCTGGCTTATCAAGCACTTCTGCTTCTTGACCTTAGAAAAGAGCTGCTTGTGGATGTTGTGAACCTTTGATACTGATGTTACAGTTTTGTCTTTGACCTGCTTGACATGTGAAGGGTGATGTGATTTATATAATGAGAAACATTTCAAACTCCATATGATTTCATACCATGTTTAATTCAGCAAGTGGCAACCAGTTATAATTCTAGAAAAATGAATGAAAACGAAACAAAATTAAATTACACAAAATAATAATTTTTGTGATTGTTTTTTATGTGCAGTTATTCTTTTTTTCTGTATTGAGTTTGGAAATCTATTTTTTGTGCAAACTTTTATGCAAATTTTGTGTACAATTTTGCAATATACATTAGATGGGTATTTAATAATGCTGCATGACCTGATTTCTTTCCATGTTTAATTCAGCAAGTGGCATCTACTTCCTGAAATAAATACAGATAAAAATAATGATAATTGTGCGTAAATACTAAAATAAAAAAGGTTATATATATTTTTGCACAATTATTATTATTATCATTATTTTTGCACAATTATTTTTTTTTCTGTGTTTATTTGGGGAAAATAAATTTATTTGTATGCGAATTTTGTGAAAAAATGCACATTTGTGCATTATATAATGAGAAATGAACACTATATGCTGCATGAGCTGATTTCATTCCATGTTTAATTCAGCAAGTGGCATCCAGTTATCATTTGCAAAATAAACACAGAAAAATGAATGATAACTCCACAAAAATAACACAAAAAATTGTATGATAGCTAATTGTGTATGTATGTATGTTGTATTAGATATATTTTATTATATATTATTTTAATGATAATTCAGCAAGTGGCATCCAGTTATCATTTGCAAAATAAACACAGAAAAATGAATGATAACTCCACAAAAATAACACAAAAAAATTGTATGATAGCTAATTGTGTATGTATGTATGTTGTATTAGATATATTTTATTATATATTATTTTAATGATTTGATATTGTTTTATCATATACAGTATATAACTGTAAAATAATTTAATTTATTATTAATTTAGAATTTAATTAAAATATGTTTATATATTATAAATGTTTATATAAAATAATATTTTTTAATTGCTTTTGGTATTTATTATTATTTTGCAATATGTTATATGATATGTATAATAAACCGATTTTGTAAAATATATTATTTGGGTTTGATTCCCAGTGATTTCATGAACAGCGAAAGTGTGTATTTTAAATGCAATGTACGTTCTATCTGCCAAATACGTAAAATATATATAAATGTTCTTTTGCATCCCATACTAATCTATCTAAATATCGTAAAATAAGATTATAATGGATGAAATAATAATTACAATTATTAATAATAATGTGCACATGCATTTTTCAATAAAATATCTAAATATTGTGATCAGGTTCAGTGTCCTGTTCATTACATAGTAGTAAGTCATTGGGACACACACAACACACAAATGACAGTGTTTCCTGAGAAGCGGCCCGTTTGAGTTCAAGTCCATCTCTGCTCTTGCTGTCAGGAGACCTTATATATCTTTGATGCTTCGTGTCCATATATATTCATTTATATTTGTATATCATTGTGACAAAGTGCTTTGTTGGCCTGATTCATGCAGTTGGACGCTCAGAGTGCCTCCCATTTAAAAGGTCCATATCCTAAATAAAACATGCTGTGTAAAACCAAAATGTCCCACACTCCCCTCTGAAGGTCACATGCACGTCTAAATCGGCTGGATGTAGATTGAAACACTCTCTGAAAAGTGCAGCGAGCCGCGAGACGCTCTGTGTGTTTTACACTTTACTGAATCGTTTGTTTACTGTGGCCTCAAACTCAAGTCACACTTAAAAATATATGAACGGCATTGCATTTGTAGGGGCCTAAGATTGGCATGATATGGAAAACACGGGCAGAATCACGGAAATAAAAGAGCATTTATTGTATAATGCAAATTTTGGATGAATAGATCAAAAGTTGGGCTGTACACTTAAATTGTGTGTATACTGTCTGTGAGTGTTCAAGCACAAAAATACACACAGACACTCAGAAGTCTTCACTACAACCTGTCAAAATAAAGTTCGGTTTAACTTGAAGAAATTATGACGGTATATATACAACACAATTAAAACAGAAAACACAGACAAAAATACAAGACTATACAAGACAAAAATACAATACAACAATTTGTGAAATATAAAATTAATTTCATAAGGCCCTAATAATTAAATTTTTATTAAAATGTAATTAATTGTTGTTAAATTGTGTTTCATTATTTTAATTCTTTTAAATATTTAATTATTTTTTATTACAAAAACCTAATTTAACTATTAAAATGTAAAGTAGAAAAATTCTAAAATGTTTGGGGAAAAAATAAGACTGAATTTGGGAAGAAAAGCTATTTAATGAATTTTATAGGGACCTAAAAATTAAATTTTTGTTAAACTTTTTTATAAATTGTTAAAGTGTGTCAGTTTCATAATTTCAATTATTAGACATGGTTTAAAAACAATTCATCCATTAAAATGGAATTAGAATAATTATAGAATCTAGAAAAAAATGGATTTTATAGGACCCTAAAAATTGAATTTTTGTTAAACTTTTTATAAATTGTTAAAGTGTGTCAGTTTCATAATTTCAATTATTAGACATGGTTTAAAAACAATTCATCAATTCATTTTGTATTAAAAATAAATTTCATAGGGCACTAAAAAATAAAATTTTTGCTAAACGTTTAATAAATTGTTGTTAAATTGTTTGTGTTTCATGATTTCAATTAATCATTGAAAACTATTTTTAACCATTAAGAACAATTCTCGAATCTAGAAAAACAAAAAGCAGAAGAGAAAAAAAATAAAACAGAATTTTTGAAAAATAAGACGAATTTTAATTTTTGTTAAACTTTTTTATAAATTGTTAAAGTGTGTAAGTTTCTTAATTTCAATTATTAGACATGGTTTAAAAACAATTCATCCATTAAAATGGAATTAGAATAATTATAGAATCTAGAAAAAAATAGATTTTATAGGACCCTAAAAATTGTATTTTTGTTAAACTTTTTATAAATTGTTAAAGTGTGTCAGTTTCATAATTTCAATTATTAGACATGGTTTAAAAACAATTCATCAATTCATTTTGTATTAAAAATAAATTTCATAGGGCACTAAAAAATAAAATTTTTGCTAAACGTTTAATAAATTGTTGTTAAATTGTTTGTGTTTCATGATTTCAATTAATCATTGAAAACTATTTTTAACCATTAAGAACAATTCTCGAATCTAGAAAAACAAAAAGCAGAAGAGAAAAAAAATAAAACAGAATTTTTGAAAAATAAGACGAATTTCACAGGGCCCTATTTGATAACAAAATATCAGATAGCATGAGCACACTTTCTGAAAAAACCTTTGACAAAAAGAAATTTGTTGCATTTGAAATTCTATAAAAGACCCTAGATTTCATGTTGCACATGAAGACAATCAGTATTGTCCTTGTTTGTGATTACATGTTGATAATGTGATTCTCTACACCTGTGGTTCCTCTAATAGGACACCTGTGCAAAGGAGAACCGACTTATACATACACTAAAAATCACCAAAACAGCAGCAGTCATTAAGAAAAGTGACGTTTAAAGATCTAAAGTGACATTTCATTGATATTTTGCATGTAATGCAATGACATAAAGACATTTTAAGTGAGAAAATACTGTTTGTGTCTGTACATCGTGTGTAGTTTGGGAAACTTTCTTCACTTTGACTCAGTTTGCTGTAAGTGCAAATCTGTTATTCAAAGTGCCCGTCCAAACTTTCAACTTTTCAGATTTGTGCATGTGTGTGTGTGTGTGAACATTTTGTGCTGCTGCGTTCAATCTTTCTGTATGGGGCAGATTTTTAGCCTGCCATGAAATATTCAAATGTCAGAAATAGTCCCTGAAACTGTGGCAGAGGTGGAGTTGTTTTCAACTCTGAAACCCATTTCTCCTCAAACACCTCCTCTCTTTCTCCTTTCTCCTCTTTCTTCCTTCCATGCCCCTGACTTTAAAGAGATAATTTACCCAAAAATGTAAATTCTGTTTTCACTTACTCACCCTCAGGTCATCCAAGATTAGGATGAGTTTGTTTCTTCATCAGATTTGGAGAAATGTAGCATTGCATCAGTGTCTCAGCAATGGATGCTCTGCAGTGAATGGGTGCCGTCAGAATGAGAGTCCAAACAGCTGATAAAAACATCACAAGTAATCCACACCACTCCAGTCCCATCAGTTAATGCCTTGAGAAGCCAAAAGAAACAAATCCAGCATTAAGATGTTTTTAAGTAAAATACATTCAGTCCATAATCCATAATAAGGCTTCCTCCAGTGAAAAAGTCTATCTCCTGTTGTCTCTCACATCAAAATCCAGCCACATATTTGTTTAGAGCTGTTTTGGCTTGTAAACGGTGCTTGATCTGTGCAGATTTCTCTCCTGATTAACACCAGAACACTTTTTCACTGGAGGAAGCGTTATATGGATTATGGACTCGTATTTTGAAGCTAACAACGTCTTAATGCTGGATTTGTTTCAGCTTTTGGCTTCTCAAGACATTAACTGATGGACTGGAGTGCTGTGGATTATTGTGATGTTTTTATCAGACTCTCATTCTGACGGCACCCATTCACTGCAGAGCATCCATTGCTGAGACACTGATGCAATGCTACATTTCTCCAAATCTGATGAAGACACAAACCCATCTACATGGGTAAATGATGACAAAACTTTCATTATGGTTGAACTGTTCCTTTAAAACTGTGGTATCTTCTCTTCCCTAAGCAGACCCCACAGGAGGGAGACAAACAAGATCATCTTCATCTTCTCTCAGGACGTCATGGGGACGGACGTTGCGGTCCTCGCAGCTGTCAACACACCAGAAAAAATGAAAAAACAGAGGTGAGGGCCTTTCACATGGTGCCCGGGGTCGGGACTGTATTTTGAAATGAAAACTTGTCCAGAAGCATGGAGCGAACCGTCGCTTGAGACTGTAGAAACAATAGACTGATTCACTGTTCAGAGTTTTGTTACGATCTGTGGCCTGTTACGAGAGTTGAACTGTGAGTTTCAGTTTCTGAGTTTTTTAGATTTGCCTAAACTCAACAAGTTCAACCCAGTTTTACGAGTTCACAACATTTGCTATAAATGTTTTTCTGCCAATGTAGAGTTTGTGATTAACTCCGGACCTGAAAGTGTGACGCAAAGCATGGAGAGCATCAGTTTGATTCGCGTTTCACTTGTCTGCTGAAGATTAAGAGATCATTATGAAAATATCATGAATTTAAACATTTACACAGCAAGTGAAAACAGCTGCTGCCATGAAAGTTTGAGACGCCAGCGGAAAGAAATTATTTTCTAATATTATTTTAATGCAAGTGAATTAGCTGAATTTAGTTAATGATGTATATATATTCAGAAAGAAAACACAGCACATTTTAAAAGGTTTATATATTTACATTTAGTCATTTAGCAGACGCTTTTATCCAAAGTGGCTTACAAATGAGGACAATAGAAGCAATCAAAATCAACAAAATAGTAATGATATAAACTCAACAATATATTTTAATGCATGTATTTATATTTTGTTTACATTTTGCAATTCTGACTTAAATGTGAAATTATGACAATATAAATATATTAATATGCGATTAATCCCGATTACAGAAAAAAATTGCGGTTAATTTTTTTAATGAGTAATACTGTATTAATGCAAGTGAATCAACTGAATTTATTAAAGGGGTCATATGATGCGATTTCAATTTGTCCTTTCTCTTTGGAGTGTTACAAGCTCTTGGTGCATAAAGAAGATCTGTAAAGTTGCAAAGACTAAAGTCTCAAATCCAAAGATATTCTTTATAAAAGTTAAGAGTCAGCCACACCTACCTAAAACGGCTCGTTCTAACACATGTCTACATCACTATGTGGGAAGATTTGCATAATGCCGCCCAAATGTTCTCGCAAAGAAAGAAGGCGTAACTTTTATTCTCGCTGTAGTATTGTTGCTGCCGCCGCCACCATGTCGTGAAGACGCTGTGTGCTTCGTTGTGAAAGCGAAACTACTTTGTTTGGTCTTCCAAAAGAGTATGATATCCGCTTCGTCATGCCTGGAGCTGATCTGTGCTGGTCGCTGAGGAAATACTACAACTTAGTGCTGTGGATCACCGGATCGGCTTTCACGTGGATGAAGCAGAGTCCAGCCCGGGATCATCACATGTGGTTGCCGCAGGCATCACAGTATGGTGAGGGGCGTAACATTTCCGTCACACGCTTGAGGTATTCGGCCAATCACAACACACTGGATAGCTGGCAAATCAGAGCACACCTCGCTTTTTCAGACCGATGAGCTTTGTAACAATCAATGCGTTTCAGAAAGGCGGGGCATAGAGGAGAAACAATAATGTACAGTATGCGTAAAAAATTATGTGTTTTTTTAACCTTAAACCGCATAAACACATTTCATTACACCAAATACACAAAATAATGTTATTTTTAGCAACATCAGATATGACCCCTTTAAATTAATAATGTATATAGGTTCACAAAGGCAACATGCAAGTTTAGCAAATTTTAAAAGGTTTATATATTCTAAAGCTTGTTATTTATATGCATTTTTACTCATTTGAATTAAAGTTTATTTCTGCCACGGGGTAAATATATATATATATATATATATATATAAAAAAAAGTGAACTGTGACTTTTTATCTCACAATTCTGAGTTGTTGTTTTTTTTTTTTTTTCTACCACTGAATAAAAAATAGAAAGAGGAATTGTGACTTTTTAGTTGTAATTGTGATAAATTCACAATTCAGACTTTTTTTCTCAGAATTTGTTGTTATATTTCACAATTCTGAGTTTATATCACAATTCAGACTTTGTATTGCAAGAAAAAAAAGTCTGATTTGTAAGATAAAAAGTTGCAATTACCTTTTTCCATTGTTTTTTTATTTTATTTAAAGGTATATATATATATATATATATATATATATATATATATAATATTATATTACATATTATAAAATATATATATATATATATTTA
>NW_015506054.1:418644-418906 GCF_001515645.1 Sinocyclocheilus grahami | reverse complement strand
ATATATATATATATATATATATATATATATAATTCATATAAATAATAATAATTTTTTCGTGTAGACCCCTAAAATAAAACTTAATACATTATTTGCTTTATTTGTGTATCATTTTTACCTTTGAGGACGTCACTGGACTATTTGTTTTGTTTTAGATTTTTTTGGTTAGTTTGTGTGTATGTGTGTGAGTGTGTGTGTGTCTGTGTGTGTGTGAGTGTGTGTGTGTGTGTGTGTGTCTGTGTGTGTGTGTGTGTGTGTGTGT
>NW_015506054.1:400087-418597 GCF_001515645.1 Sinocyclocheilus grahami | reverse complement strand
TGTGTCTGTGTGTCTGTGTGTCTGTGTGTCTGTGTGTCTGTGTCTGTGTCTGTGTCTGTGTCTGTGTCTGTGTCTGTGTCTGTGTCTGTCTGTGTGTGTGTGTGTCTGTGTGTCTGTGTGTCTGTGTGTGTGTTGTGGTTTGCACCTTTATAATTGTGCTGTGTGGACACGCTGGTGTGAAACTGGAGATCTGGTCTAAATCAGCACTGATACACACGCTTCAGTCTGTTAGTCAGGAGGTCAGGTGCAAATCCACAACAACAAAGAGTCCAGTCCAGCCGAGACGTGTGAGAATGACAGATCCAAATGTTCTGCCCATCTTCCCCTTCATGCTTCACGCTGATTTAAAAGGACAGTTCACCCAAAAATGAAAACTCTGTTTCATATGGCATGTGTTCAGCCAATCCTAAAATCCTTGTAAATAATGTTCATTTTAAAATATGCAAATATTCACTCTTAATTGCATGCCTCATATGTGAAAACAACTCCATTAATGAGCCTTGTCTCGTCACATTCAGTCATGGATTACATGAATCATGTAAATGCCAATATTTTCAATTAAAAACAGAAAACAAATTAACGAAAAGTTTGAGTAGTTTGCATAACCGGATATTACTGTCAGTCATTTTTATTGTAAAACAGTTGTCAAATGTTAAATGTTTAGGTACTTACAATCTTGCATATGGGCACTTTTATATTTGTATACATTTATATTTGACTCCCAAACTAATTTCAGCCTTGAGGTTTTTAGGATGAGAAACAAATTCACAAAAAGCCTCTTCTGCTCACCAAGGCTGTATTTATTTGATCAAAAATACAGCAAAAACAGTACAATTGTGAAATATTATTACAATGACAAATAACTGCTTTCTATGTGAATATCTGTTAAACTGTAATTTATTTCTGTGATCAAAGCTGAATTTTCAGCATCATTACTCCAGTCTTCAGTGTCACATGATTTTCAGAAATCATTCTAATATTCTGCTCCTCAAGAAACATTTCTGATTATTATCAATGCTGAACACAGTTGTGCTGCCCAATACTTTTGTAGAAACCGTCATACATTTTATTTTTCAGGATTCACAGATGAACAGAAAGTTCAAAAGAACAGCATTTATTTGAAATATAAATCTTTTGTAACATTATAAATGTCTTTACAGTCACTTTTGATCAATTGAATGTATCCTTGATTAATAAAAGTATCGATTTCTTCAATCATAGTGACCCCAACTTTTGAACAGTAGTGTATTTGAGAACAGTAGTGTATTTGGGTACATTTAATGTGACGTACATGAGAAGGTCTTTGAACTTGTATTTTTCGGTCAGATGAAGAAAGCTGCTCTTGAGCATAAAGGCTCATTTTAGCCCCCAGAATAAAGGGAAACACTTTCATATTTCCTCCTCACTTCCTGCTTCACTTCCTGTCTTCATGAAAGTCACGCCGCTGTGTGTCTGAGAGGTGTGTTATTGTGTTGGCTCTGCCATCTGTGAGGTATTGCGCGGGACGTCCTGCAGGGAAAAGAGTACAACAATGCAGGTGCTTTTTCATTGCATGTTTGAAAAGGTCGTGCCCTCGTCTGACTTCTGATTAAATCAGCCTCATTTACAACCACAACACTGCTCAAGAGTCTTTTGGATCAGCTTAAAAATATGTTTCACCCCAAAAATGCCTTTAATTATACTTTTTAACAGCATTATCCTTTTTTATACACTCCCGGTGTGTAAAAATAATAATTTGGAATAATCAAGATTTTTTTATGTTTTTAAAAGAAGAAGTCTCTTCTGCTCACCAAGTCTGCTTTTATTTGATCAAGAATGCAGTAAAAAATTTAATATTATTACAATGTAAAATAACTGTTTTCTATGGGAATATCTGTTAAACTGTAATGTATTTCTGTGATGCGCAGCTGTGTTTTCAGCATCATTCCTCCAGTCTTCAGTGTCACATGATCTTCAGAAATCAGTATAATATGCTGATCTGCTGCTCAAGAAACATTTCTGATTATTATTATCAATGTTGAAAACAGTTGTGCTGCTTCATATTTTTGTGGAAACCGTGATGCATTTTATTTTTCAGGATTCTTTAATGAATAGAAAGTTCAGAAGAACAGCATTTATTCAAAACTGAAATCTTTTGCAACATTATAAATGTCTTTATTTTAATGCATCCATGATGAATAAAAGTATTAATTTCTTTAGTCTATGTAGTGTATGTTATGTTATGATCTCTCATTCATATCTCTCTGTTTCACACTGTTTACTAGTATGCTCTGCATTTATTACTATTCACTGCAACAAAAACCACGACAGCAATCACTCATTTTCATAGCTTAAAAACGGCAGGACTGAGGTTTGAAGCATTTATATGAGAACTCCAGCCAATCTTTTCCAGTTTCTTTGCGCCTCTGAAAAGAATCGTCTCACGGTTCATCTTCTCAAAAGCCTGTTGGGAAGTTGACAGCGGACTCTTCCTTTTGAGATGTAAATATTTCTGCTAAAAAGGAAGAGGCGCTCATTATTCCACTCCATCGTTATGAAAATCTCTCTGGCACTCCAACCAAAACACTCCCGATGTGTTTACGTTCCCACCACCCATTCATCTGTGTTACAAAGCCGTGATGGAAACGCTCTCCTGAGTGGGTTTGTGTGGTTTGTGAAGGGCCCGCTCTGGATTCTAGATTCGGCTCTTTATGATGGATTGGTGTCATTGAGTTATTGTCAGGGTGGCGTCTCGCGTCGCCTGCATCTTCCTCTGGCTTCAGAAAACACAATCCGGCTGCTGCTCGTGGAAGCAGAGCTTTTGGTTTTGGTCTGGGAATGTCAAGAGGCAGGTGCATTAGACAACAGCGTGCAAACCTGCCTGCTGAAGCTTTGATTGGGTGCCAGACGCTCTTGTGCAACAGGAAGTTCGATTGGAGCCCATAGTTGAGGGCAGGGTCACGTGAGGTCACGTCACATCCTGAGAAGAGGACAGTGTGTTCTACTCATTTTTAGAGGAATGTTTCACCTAAAAATACTAATTCTGTCACTATTTAGTCACCTTCATATAGTAACTACACTGTTAAAAAAAATCTATAAAAAGGAATTTTTATGAAATGTATGATTTAAAAAAAATGGCAGAACGGCCATAAAAATACAGTAGCAACATATTAGGTTTATGGATTGAAATAAAAATACAGTTTAAAAAAGCATATAACCTATTTTATGATATCGTATGATAACTGATATAAACCCTCCAAAAATAATCGTAATAGTAAAAAATTATAATAATAATAATCCCCCAAACAAAAAATAAAACATTTAATTTTAACCGTTATTTATCACTTATTCACCTTCATACAATATTTATTCACCTTCATATAGTAACTACACATGGAAAAAATCCATAACATTAATTTTTAGGAAATTTATGATAGAAAATGACAGAACTTTACCATAAAAAAATACAGTTGCAACATTTTAGGTGTACAGTTAAAAAAAACATATAGTTTATTTTATTAACTGATATCATCCCACAAAAAATATTCATAATAATAATCCACCAAACAAAAATAATATATTTAAAAAATGTTAAATTATATATTTCATTGTAACCTTCATTTATGACTGTAATTAAAATGGCAAAATTATGAAATTTTATTTAATTATAGTTTCTAACAAACGCATCCCATGTTGCATGTATATTTGTTAGTTTTTATGAGAAAACCGGCTGTTTACAAGAAATTGAATATGGACAGAAAAATGGAAAATCTTTGTATTGTTTTATTGTGCTGTTTTCTCTCTCAAATATTTTTTTGTAGTTTGACAGTCACTTCTGTCCACATAGTGTGACTTTCTCTGTCACTTTAAAAATGTTTGAGTAAGCAATGCCCAAATTGGGCCATGATTACCTTCACCTTCGGGGAGGGCATGTTTTCAGAATCCAGCTTCTCGTGTCTGATAGAAGCAGCCAAACATATTGTTCATTTGTCCAAAATAATTTCTTAGTTCACAGTGACCGTGATCAATACAGGGACCGGAGAAATACCTGAGAAATTCCTCGAGTCCTTCCACTGTGATTGCGTTCGTGAATTCGGCCAGTTTTGACTTCTGTAGTTTAAACAAGTTTTCTGTGAAGTAGACATGCTGTTTTATTTTATTGCTTATAATTTAAGACCAGTAAAGTTGCATTTATATTAATCAAGAATACAGGGCTGGATTTAAAGTGACAGTTCACATTCTGTCATCATTTACTCAGCCTCATGTCACTCCAAACCAAATTTTATGAATAAACAGGTTTTGTGTTTCCTCCATACAATGAATTCTTCTAAATATCTGACAGAACTTTCATTTTGTAATCAAGATTGAGCCATTATTTGTAATTGAAAGTTTCTGAAGCTATTTTCAAAACCATTATCCTTCCATCCGCCTATCAATCAATCATCATTCTTTCTTGTTGTCTATCGTTCTATCATCCATCCATCATTCATTGTTCTTTCTGTTGTTCTATCATCCATCCATCACTCTTTCTATCCTTCCATCCATCCATCCATTGTTATTTCTATTGCTCTATCGCTCTATCCATCATCCATCCATCCATCTATCATTGTTTTATCTGTCCATTCATTCATCTAACATTTTATCCAACAGTCTATCCATCCATCAATCATTGTTTTATCTATCCATCCATCCTTCCTTTTATCTATCTATCTATCGATCTATCTATCTATCTTCTGACTATCGTGTCATCGATCCATCCATCCATCCATCCATCCATTGTTCTTTCTGTTGTTCTATCTATCGTTCTATCATCCATCCATCCATCCACCGTTCTTTCTTTCCATCCATCCATCCATCACTCTTTCTATCCTTCCATCCCTCCATCCATTGTTATTTCTATTGCTCTATCGCTCTATCCATCATCCATCCATCCATCTATCATTGTTTTATCTGTCCATTCATTCATCTATCATTTTATCCAACAGTCTATCCATCCATCAATCATTGTTTTATCTATCCATCCATCCTTCCTTTTATCTATCTATCTATCTATCTATCTATCTATCTATCTATCTATCTATCTATCTATCTATCTATCTATCTATCTATCTATCTGTCTATCTGTCTATCGTTCTATCATCCATCCATCATCCATTGTTCTTTCTGTTGTTCTATCATCCATCCATCCATCCACCGTTCTTTCTTTCCATCCATCCATCACTCTTTCTATCCTTCCATCCCTCCATCCATTGTTATTTATATTGCTCTATCGCTCTATCCATCATCCATCCATCCATCCATCTATCCATTCATTCATCACTCTTTCTATCATCCATTGTTATTTCTATTGCTCTATTGCTCTATCCATCATCCATCCATCCATCCATCCATCAGCATGTTTAGCTTTATCTTGATGTTCACCTAATCATAATCATAAGTTGAAATACCAGTCCAAAAACTCATTCTCTGAAAACATGTACATTTTGAACACATGAAGTGTCTTGATAAGTGCCGTTTTCTGTCCTGCAGTGATTTCCTACATAACGAAGGGCTTGTCTTGTTTTTAAATAGCCAGTAGCTTTTAGTTTACATCACAGCCAAGAACCGTGGTTTACTAGCCAATACTAGTGAGCGTCAGCTGGGTTTAGTGGGAGGGACAGTCTCATTCTAGAGAGCGTTTGATTGGACAAACCTTTGTATACACCCCTGTGAACCAATATTTGTTGATACCTGTGGATCAATATTTCTGGCCAGTTTTCTCAGAAGAGAAAGGCTGTGAACTGTAAATACGGTTACCAGCTGAAAGTTTATTTTGTCAGCTTTCACTACGGTAACCTAGAAATGGACTAGATAAGGATGGAAAGCCACAAACTCAAAACAGTTTTGATTTTATTGGATCTTTTGAATTGGAAGTTAATTGGATGTGTTTTTACTGAGAAACAAGTCAAAGATTCTGATTGAGAAACTGATATTTTGCAGTCAGAGAAATTATGAATGTACCTTAAACAATGAGTTCAGACTGAGACGGAACATGAGTTCAGTCTGACTGTCCTACTTCAGCCGCTCTTTGTGGCGCTTTATATAAGTTTTATTTTGGACGGAGTGGGCCGTACCGCAGGCAAGGTAGCTTCCTGTTGATTTTAATTGTTGCATCCTCCTTGCAGCCTTTGCTCTTCAGACCAGCTCCAGATATGAGCTCCGATCTGAGATCAGCTGCGCTCGTGTTCATCATCACAGCATGGGAGGACAACACAGAACTCGGATCAGGAGTGTGTATGTGTGTGTGTGTGTGTGTGATGGCAGATCTGGTGATGTTGTTTATTTATAAGTCTCGGCACAGTAGACGTTCAGTTGCTAAGCAGAACACCATGTGATTCAGGTCACCTTCACTGAGTCGCTGTGTGTGTGTGTGTGTGTGTGTGTGTGTGTGTGTGTGTGTGTGTGTGTGTGTGTGTGAGTGTGTGAGTGCTCTTGCTTCTGTTGCTGACACGCGCGGTATGAAGTGTGTGTAAATGAGTGTGAATTATTGTGGAGTCAGTCTGTGGGCAGCTGGCCTCCTCTCTCCTCTCAGCCCAGTTTTTATTAGTGTGTTTGCTGAGACACACTTTACTAGTACTATCATGCCTGTCTGGATCAAATCACTAACACAAAGCTTTCAACTTTGGCCACAAACTTGCAGGAAGTTGAAGTGGAATTTGAATTTGAATTTATGACAGGAATAGGAATTTACTGAAGTGTAATTCAAAGCAATTTAACACAGATCATGCATTCTGGGAAATGTGTTCTTCCACCCTGATCCACAAAAGATCATTTATTAAATATGATGAAATATAGAAACTAAATACAGACTCATAGATGACATTTCAAGCATCTATCCATCTATCCATGCATCCATCCGTCATTCAACAATCAATCTATTAAACCATCCATCCATACATACATTCATCCATCTATCTGTCTATTCATCCATCCATCCATAATTCAACCATCCATCTATTAATTCATCCATCCATCTATTAATCAATCCAATCCATCCATATATTCATCCATACATTCATCCATCCAACTGTCTATTAATCCATCCATTCATCCATCCATCTGTCTATTCATCCATATATTCATCCATACATTCATCCATCCATCATTCAAAAATCAATCAGTCCATCCATCCATCTATCTATTCATCCATCCATTCCTCCATCCATCTGTCTCTTCATTCATCCATCCACCATTAAAAAATCTATCCATCCATCTGTCTGTTCATCCATCCATCCATACATTCATCCATCTATCCAACTGTCTATTCATCCATCCACACATCCATCTATTCATCTATCCATCCATCCATCCATCCACACATCCATCCATCCATCCATCATCTATCATCCGACTATTTATCCATCCATCCATTATTCTTGATAGTTCTATCTCTCCTCTCTCTTGATTGTCTATCTATCCCATATTATGAAGTTTTTCTTGCATTTCTTTGAATTTCAGTTCATTTTAATTCAAATCAATTCAAATTCTCCATCCTATTTGCTAGAGACCAACCCTGTCAGAACACCTTAGCAACCACATAGCAACACCCTGGAAACCACTCACAACACCCATGGCAAGTTTTCTCCAGAGAATGTAAAGGTGTGATGTCTTTATTTTAGTTATTTATTTTTGTGCAGACTTTAAAGTTGTGTCCCTTTTTTTTATTTCAGCCTCACTTTCCTTACCTCTCCTCAGCACCTCATGCACACACACCGTGTCCCCCCTGCATCTCACCTTGCATTGTGGTAACAGCTTGATTAAATTTCAGCGATATAGAGCAGAGGTGATGGGAAATCTGCTCCTGCTAGCGCGGCATCATCAGGAATGGTTCTGCACTTTATCAGCTTTCCTTCACAGTCCATCCCAGATCCTCTCTGGGTGAAACGTTTCACAGAGCAGCAGTCCCGCGCACATCCTGACCTGAACTAGATGAAAGAGCAGAAATACTAGTGTTTACAAACAGCTACTCTAAACACCACAAACCGGCTGCCCTTAACATAAATGATATTCTATATTTTGCTTAAAATTTCGACATTTTCAAGCATAGAGTTCAAGAAAAGTTCTTTTTAGTTCTCATTTTCTAACAGCCATTTTTGCATTGAAAGTGAAATGGTTACCTAATTTACTAACTGATTATTTAGTATATTATTTATATATAGTAGATTATTTATAGTTTGGCACAAAACCGAATCAAATGGCAGTGCCAATGTGAAGAAATAGTTCATTTGATCACCTTAAAAGCAAATATTGTTGTCTTCAGAGGACATCTTAAAATGGAAACAAAGTATCAAGGTCCAAACTGATGAGAACACGCTGTGATCATGTCTGCGGTCACAGGATTATCTCGCCAGCGTTATTTGGGTTAGTTCTCTCTGCTTTTGTTCACCCCTGACGTCTGATCCACTTTCACACTCATACTGAATCAATCCCTCAACTGTCAGGTTTGTTCACTGCATACTGATACTCATTTTGTTGTCTTTTGGCAGCCTGATCACGAGTGACCTGCAATATTTGCCCAATATTTAGGTTATTGACATGTCAAACATTGACAGAAGAATTCACTAAAATATATCACGCCCGCTATGCATGTGCCAGTTTTGCATGTGCTGTCTGTGTAAGATTTTTTTTTTTTTTAGCTGAAAATCTACTCACCCCCAGGTCATCTAAGATGTAGATGAGTTTGTTCCGTCATTAGATTTGGAGAAATGTAGCATTGCATTAGTGTCTGGATGCTCTGCAGTGAATGGGTGCCGTCAGAATGAGAGTCCAAACAGCTGATAAAATCATCACAATAATCCACAGCACTCCAGTCCATCAGTTAACATCTGGAGAAGACAAAAGCTGAAACAAATCCAGCATTAATTCGTTTTTAACTAAAATATGAGTCTATAATCCATAATAACGCTTCCTCCAGTGAAAAAGTGTTCTGGTCTGAATCAAGAGAGAAATCTGCACAGATCAAGCACCGTTTACAAGCCAAAACAGCTCTAAACAAATATGTGGCTGGATTTTGATGTGAAGAACAACCGGAGATGGACTTTTTCACTGGAGGAAGCCTTATTATGGATTATGGACTTGTATTTTAGCCGGAAGCAATGATTTGAAGTTAAAAATGACTTAATGATGGATTTGTTTCTTTTGGCTTCACAAGGCATTAACTGATGGACTGGAGTGCTGTGGATTATTGTGATGTTTTTATCAGCTGTTTGGACTCTCATTCTGACGGCACCCATTCACTGCAGAGCATCCATTGCTGAGACACTGATGCAATGCTACATTTCTCCAAATCTGATGAAGAAACAAACTCATCCTAATCTTGGATGTCCTGAGGGTGAGCACATTTTGGGTGATTATTCCTTTAAGTATAAACAAGTGAAAAAATCTGCCAGTGCAATGAGGCAAAATGCACTTATATTCAAAATATGAATGTCTTAATATAATTTGCAGCATTGTAAAGGTACATTTATCATGTTTCAAGTTCAAAAAGACTAATTAAAAACTCATTAAGAAACCAAAAAAGTTGTAAAATGCAATTTGCACGCCACGTTTCCGAATTCAGAGCGCTATAAATGAGTTTTCTCCCACATCAGTCCAGCAGATCGCATCTTTCCTGTGAATTCCTCCGTTCCCAATCACTCCTGCTTTAGTTGTGTATTTGGCTACTATCTGATGGGCAGATTGTTGGTATTTTGGTTTGCTTACCTCTGTTTGAGGGTGGGCTGGTCAGCATTTGTTTGATCATGTGAGCGTGTCAAAGGTCAAAGAAAGGCACCTTTACATGCATTAGTTATCCATCATATATGCTTCATCTGCTCCATTGAGACCACATCGGACCGAGAGCGCGGATAAGGCCATCTCTGTTTCACCACAAGCCTTTGTGCGCTGAAGTTCTTCCTGTCTTTCTGTCCTATGCATGACAAAAAAAGCTTTTGATTGAGGAAAGAGAAAGGAAGAAGATCCCAGGAGAGACGAGCGCTTTCTTCCAGACCCGAGGAAGGTCCAAAATACGTCAGACCTCTAATGTGATAGGGCTCTTTAAAGGCCAGAGTCTTCTGTATATGTGAAGAGAAGCACTCTTCAGCTTCAGCGAGTCCATGAGAGGTGAACATTGTGAAAAGTGAAACTGGAAGAGAAATCTAGATCAGCTGGTTTGATTTTGCAAAGCTCTTTCATTTTTAGTCACGGCGAGTCTTAAAAGTGAAGTGTGTAGATTTTCTTGCGTGAAATTTTCCAGCTTAATATGCAACACTAAGAAAGATATTTGTCGATTTAGGCCGATTTCTGTGATTTTTGTTGTAAATTAAGTTGCAAATATACAAAATACTATTTCAGTCTTTCTTCTTCAAAATTTCAGTAAGAATTCAATATTATCTTTGTAATTATTTTTGAAATTTACTACCAGTTACTTAGAGTCGGCAAGTTACACACTGAATTCAGTGTGAAATATTTAAGTATACAAAGACTGAAATACACTGATATAAAAAAAATTGGAGTGATTTATTTAAAAAAAAATTCATTCAAATTTTGGTAGTAAATTCCAGAAATCCTTATAACTATATTACAAGTGACACACTAAATTTTATGTAAATTTTTTTTTATAATAAAAATACACTGACAAAATAATGGTTTAGGAATTACATTGAAACAATTTTGACTCAGAAATTGCTTGTAAATGTTGCAAAAATTAAAAATTAGAATTTTGAATTCAGTGTGAAAATTTGAATTAGAAAGACTGAAATACACTGGAAAAAATATTGGTGTAGGATATATATTGAAACAAGTTTCATTCAAAAATGGATAGTAAATTACACAAATAATTACAAAGACATGTGGCACGTTAAATTTAATGTGACATTTTTATAGTATAGAAAGACAGAAATACACTGAAAAAACTAGTGTAGGATTTACTTTTAAACTATTTTAACTCAGAAATTGCTAGTGAATTTTTCAGCTCTTTGATAAAGCAGTGTAATGACATTAGAACCCAGTCAGATGTGCATGTTATAATCAAGTGTGAGACCAAGCAGTCAGACAACTGCGGAGTATAAATATATGCATTATATCAATGTAAAGTAATTGCACCTGTGATCACACAAAACTCCTCCTCCATGAATGACCGCATATATAGTGAGATCATATTTTCATAAGGCTGTCTGATGTTATCAGCGTCTCTGAGGTGAGATTTGTATTGTATTTGTATTGTATATACATATATATTTATAAAATATTTATTTCAATAAATGCATTACTGGAAAAACTTATATAAAACACATATATAAATATAAATATATATATATGTATATACAATACAAATACAATACAAAACAAAACTATATATTATGCATATTATATTTATCATTTAGTGTCCACAATGTAAAAATGCTCTTAGAAAATAAGAAATAAGAATTTTATTGAAGTTTATAATAAAAAAACAAGTAATTTCTTAATCTCTTTTCCTCTTTTTGGTAGGAAAAAGCTCTTTCTAATGATGTTTCAGTGTGAGTTTAATTAGAATCGGATTAGATGTTTATGTGGGAATGTGAGACACGAGTAATTAAATCTCACCTCAGAGACGCTGATAACATCAGACAGCCTTATGAAAATATGATCTCACTATATATGCGGTCATTCATGGACGAGGAGTTTTGTGTGATCACAGGTGCAATTACTTTACATTGATATAATGCATATATTTATACTCCGCAGTTGTCTGACTGCTTGGTCTCACACTTGATTATAACATGCACATCTGACTGGGTTCTAATGTCATTACACTGCTTTATCAAAGAGCTGAATTTAAAGACATTTCTAAGAAATGTTCCAGGTGTAATATATATATTTTTATATTAAATTTAAAATAATTTTTTTGCTCTTAAATTTGGAAAGTGTTGCAGAACAGTGTAAGTTTTTTAGTTTTTTACTATTATTTTTAATATAATTTTTATATTATAGTAGCTTTTAGTTTTAAGTTCATTTTATTTGTATACGTTTTAGTACTTTAGTTTGAGTTTGAGTCATTTTGTTACGTGTGTCTGTCATTTTTAAAGTTTTTTATATTGCTACGTACAGTAGCTTAAATTTATTTTCATTTCAATTTTCATTTATTTTCATTTCAGTTTGAATCATTTTAGTATGCAAGTTTGTTTCCACCATGGAATAAAAAAATTAATATAATGGGTATTTGCGACATTCTCGCAATTCTGATTTGTTTCCCTGCAATTCTGAGAAAAAAGTCAGAATTGCGAGATATAAACTCTGACTTTTTTACTTTGTTTCGCAACTGCAAGTCTGTATCTCCCAATTCTGAGTTTATAACCCAAATTCTGACTTTTTTCTCAGAATTGCAAGAATAAAAATTCTTAAGAATTCTTATAAAAAATCACAGAATTGTGAGATAAAAAGTCACAAAATTACTTTTTAAATATATAATTTAGCTCCCATATTTTAGTGCTTCAACTTATTTAATTCAGTTAGTTGCCAAGGCAACATTTCTAGTTTTAAAATTTTTCATCTGATATTTATTTAATTTTATTTCAATTACATTTCACTGGTGCAGAAATGACAGACTTCACTTTTAAACTGTGGACAGCAGCTATGCTCTGTGGACAACAGTTTTGCCTCATTTGTTATAAAAAAATATGAAAATAAAACAGGCTAAAATAATAAGGACTAAATAATAGGGACTAAATGGGGACATTGTTGTACGTTGTTAGTCAATAGAGCTTTTATCTAATTATTGGAATATTCCTTTAAGTTGTCTGAAATACTAAAGAATGAAGGAATGCATGTGATTTAAAAATGAAATGCAGCCATTTATTATTATGCTGGAATGCATTCACTATATCATTAGCAGTTACATCATCATAATATCATCAGTGCATTCTGACAGGTTGACAAAACGGACATTTTCAATGTAAATGAAGAATAAGCGTCAATATGCACAGGCAGGAGACGGCGGTCGTCGGTTCAGTGATGCTTTGCTGTTGATTTGAGTGTCTAGAGGTCAAATTCATCAATGCTTTGAGCAATAATGCACATAACAAACAGCAGCGCTTAGATGAACATACATACATACATACATGTGTAGAAAAACATACACAAAGATAATGTTGATGTGCGTCATGAGTACAGAAGTTGCACATCTCCCTGTTTGAACGGCCTTTACAGCAAATACTAATCATCATATTCATTTTCTCCAGCAAGAGCATCGATCTGAGACCCTCGAAGTTTATAAAACACAAATCATGTGTCCTCACAACAGACTCGAACAGAATCTTTTTGATATACAGAATAAGTTTGTGCACAAGATGCATGACTTCAGACGTCTATAGCAAGTCCAGATGTGTGTAAATATCATGCCACAGACTGTAAGTGTTGTGAAATTGTAGTTCATTTTAAGCAAACTCTTATCACAGAGAACACACTACTTTAGCTTCGACCATCTTTACTGACTAGCAGTGTGTCTGTATGAAGCAATGCATGTCTGGGTTAAACTTAGAAATGCCAAAGCACTTGGTTCCCCGTTGTTTTGTTTAGTTTTTCACACTTGGCTCATTTTTAGGGGTCTAAAAGCAGTTTGCAAAATCAAAAAAAAAATTTATTACATTTTTATATATGCATACATATTAATAAATAATTTAATTCAGTATGTATGCACGCATATACAGTATATATATATATATATATATATATATATATACTGGTATATATATGCACGCATACAATACTATAATAAAATTATTTATAAATATGTATCCATATATAAAAATCAAATTTTACACAAAAACACACACACATATATATATATATATGTGTGTGTGTGTGTGTGTGTGTATATATATATGCATATACAGTATATACACATAAAATTAATTTCTCAATTCTTGATTAAGTGCGTTAATTTTTTGCATTCATTTGAAGCGAGTTTGTTACTTTTAAACTCAACTGTGAAACACACTATGAAAGCGTCAACAGAATTAATGTAAATGTATGTGTGTGTTTGAAATTTTACACAAAAACACACACACATATATATATATATATGTGTGTGTGTGTGTGTGTGTGTATATATATATATGTATGTGTGTGTGTGTGTGTGTATATATATATGCATATACAGTATATACACATAAAATTAATTTCTCAATTCTTGATTAAGTGCGTTAATTTTTTGCGTTCATTTGAAGCGAGTTTGTTACTTTTAAACTCAACTGTGAAACACACTATGAAAGCGTCAACAGAATTAATGTAAATGTATGTGTGTGTTTGCTATAGCTGGGTTTCTCTCTGATCTATTCTCACGGCTCTGTGACCTTTCACCCTTGACCTCTGTGACCTTTCACCAGCAGAGTACTGATCATCGCTGTGTGTGTAAATAATGCACATCTCCAGCACGTCAAAGCCTTCGTAAATATAGCCTGTGTGTGTGTGTGTGTGTTTTGGCAGATGTCTATATCAGATAAAGGTCATGCATTTATTACCCGTCAGACCTTCACAGAAAGTCCGAGTGGCTTTAGTCCAGCTCCTTTTGATAGCTATGAACTCACATCTACTTGTCATGCAGTCGACTGCTGTGGTCAAATTTCTACACTAACTACTCTAGTATCCTGTAGAAACGGCTTGTGTGTGGTTTTCTTCTGTTGCTCCGTTGATTGGCTGAGAACTCATTGTGTTGATTGTGTGCCGGTAACGGGTCGGTCTCGGTCTCGCTCTAGTGCGGACGGGACAGGCCGAGCGCTGCGCTGATGCAGGCCAGAATCAGGACGGCGCTGGCGGCGACCGCTGCGCCGCTGGACCGGTAAACCACGCGTCCGTTACGCGGCTGAACGGGTCTGAACGTTCCCACCATTGGTTTCCCATCGTGGAACTTCAGGGTGGAAAAACCCCGCAGCTGTTTGAAGACACATAAGAATCAGAGGTTTATCATGCAGGTTCAAAGTGATGACAGGAAGTTCATTTTTTTGGGGTCAGCTGGCCCTTTAAGTGCTTACTTCTGAAGTCATAATAGAACCAACAGTCGGTTCCTGAAGTAAAAATCCCATTCATTTTCTCCATTTTCAAAGATAACTTGTTAACCTTTAAAAACACACCTACTATGAGCTACAAGGTTATTATTCGATGGTATATGCTTTTGTTGTAGCTGTCATTTAGCATTATTTCGACTTATCTTTTAAAGAATTGGTGGAATTCCTTTTGAAAACTGTACATTACCCACGATTCTGCAAAATAATATAAATCTAAACAAGCAAATCATGCCAAAAGAACTCTTTAGTGTCTCACTACACTCTCAAAATACTCTACACAGGTTGTATATATATGTATGTATGTATGTATGTATGTGTGTGTGTGTGTGTGTGTGTGTGTGTGTGTGTGTGTGTGTGTGTGTGTGTGTGTGTGTGTGTGTGTGTGTGTGTTTGGCTTCAGGCAGAATGAGCTGATTCAGAGAGATCTTAAGGAGCGTCGTGTTTCCATCTGCACAAATGAAAAAGAGTTATTCAGACAGTTGTGTGATGTGAGCGCAGGAATGTGTGTTCAGGGAAGCATATTTGTTGAAGAATGTCTCTTCTGCTCACCAACGCTGCATTTATTTGATCTAAAGATACAGCAAAAATTGTGAAATATTTTTGCTATTTAAAAGTATTGTTTTCTATGTGAATATATAATAAAGTGTAATTTATTTCTGTGATGCGCAGCTGAATTTTCAGCATCATTACTCCAGTCTTCAGTGTCACATGATCTTCAGAAATCTGTATAATATGCTGATTTGCTGCTCAAGAAACATTTCTGATTATCATCAATGTTGAAAACAGTTGTGCTGCACAATATTTTTGTGGAAACCGTGATGCATTTTATTTTATAAATACAAAATTTAAAAGTACAGCATTTATTTGAAATCGTAACACTATAATTGTCTTTGCTGTCAATTGAATGCATCCTTGCTGAACAAAAGCCTTTGTTTCTTTCTTTCAAAACCAAAAAATCTTACTGACCCCAAGCTTTTGAACGATAGTGTACTTTTAAATATGTCTATAAATGCATAAAGTTTCCTTTTATGGTTAGTATTAGTCTATAGTAATTATATCTAGCTTTATTTATCTAAAAATATCTATTAAGTGTCCATGTAGATGTTTTTTTAATTCATTTCTCCCTAGATGTTATTTAAGGAGGACAATGACAAAGATTTTCACAAATTTCACAAATTAAAAGTGTGCAATTTCTTTGCTACTAACAGCACCAAGCGGAACAAAATCATGAAAAATAAAGATAACAATTGTTTCCAGATAGTCCTATTGTCCCTCAAGCTCGCGTCATTGGTTGAGTCATAATCTGGCATGTCGTGTCGCTCAAACAAACAGATCAATGTTATGAAAGCGACCTAAAAAATATATCAAACGGCCCCTACATCACCACATGTCGTTCAGGAGGGTTTCAAGAAAAATTCCCCTTGCTCATCCAGAAATAAACTCCAGCATATTCTGTTATCAGACACGACTGGAACTCAAACAGGACTGGCTGCTATGCTCCTAAAAAAGAGCTTTTTGGCAAGCAAACACACCAGATGCATTTGGTGCAAACAGGGATAAAAGTACCCCATGGCCACGGTTAAATATACAGCTGGATCTTTAATGCTGTGGGTCTATTTTTCTGCCGGAGGTCCTGGACATCTTGTTCAGATGCATGGCATCATGTATCCTATCAAATACCAACAGATAAAAAAATCCTAAACCTGACTCTGTTAGGAATCTCATAACGGGCCAAAGCTGGATCTTCCATCAGGACAGTGATCCAAAAGAAACATCCAAATCAACACAACAATGTGTCACTGAGCACAAAACGAAGCTTCTGCCACGGCTGTCTCCGTTCCCTGAGCTGAACCCTGTAGAAAATGAGTGAGGTGAACCGAAGAGAAGGAGCTGGGGAGATTCTGTGTGAAGGCATGCTCTCTGATTTCTCGTCAGGCATTATAGGAGAAAACTCAGAGCTGTTCTCTTGAGAAAAGGACGTTGCAATAATTGTGGCCAACGTGAACTAGAGAAATATATTTGTTTCATAATGAGATTCCCCCCCCCACTTTCAGTTGTTTTACTTCAATGATAGGTTAGAATTTTGTGATTTTTTTTGTTTTTTTGAATGAAAGATTAAAAAGATAAACAATGCAGATTTATTTTCACAGCCACCTTTGCTCATATTTACCAAGAGTGCTAATATTGGTGAAGGTCTCTCTCTCTGTCTGTGTGTGTGTGTGTGTATATATAATTAATAAATTATTTTATTTTTATAAATATAATTTATATATTATAAATAAATACATTATATTATTTTATTATCTTATTAAATGTATTATTTAACTTATATTCTGCAAAGGACTAATAATAAGGTTCAAATAATCCATTTAATGTCAAATAACTTTACAAAATAAGCTTTTTTCTTCACAAAATGTCATTTTCTGTCACTGTTTGGATGTAATAAAACCACCAAAGATATAGCAGAAAACATGCATTTTCTTCTGTCACTGACAATAATTCTAACCTTGATATCAGGATTAGGCTTAAAATAACATCATGCATGTGAAAATGGGCTGAGAATTGATCATACAGTTGTAATGTGGCTCAGATCCAGACGGGAATCGTGTGTTTGGGGTGTTTTTCTGCTGATTGAGGGAGAATACAAGACTTCTTCACCTTACAAATGGTTGTCGAAAGCAAAAATGCTACAAAATGCATCATATTTTGTGAGAAAGTGTGACAAACTCGAGCAAAACAGACACTCTTTTTGGAGTCAGCAGCACAAAATTAGGAAGAAACGAGTGTTGGGTTTCATTCAGTGAATCTGATGCAGGCTGGTGTAGATCATTGATATGGTGTTGTTCGCACCTCCATAGGATACTGCTCTCCATCGACGGTGTGTTCAGATCCAGGACCTCCGTTGGTGCCCCAGTGGAGGTGAAACTGCACGGCCTTGTATGTTTCTCCCAGGTTTCCTCCAGACACTGTGGCTGTGATGGGTATACTGACCTGAACTGAGATGGAAAACACAACATTACAGTCCAGCATCACACAGACCAGTTTGTTTCTTCATCAGATTTGGAGAAATGTAGCATTGCATCAGTGTCTCAGCAATGGATGCTCTGCAGTGAATGGGTGCCGTCAGAATGAGAGTCCAAACAGCTGATAAAAACTTCACAATAATCCACACCACTCCAGTCCATCAGTTAATGCCTTGTGAAGCCAAAAGAAACAAATCCATCATTAAGTCATTTTTAACTAAAATACACTGAGTCCATAATCCATAATGACGCTTCCTCCAGTGAAAAAGTGCATCTCCGGTTGTTCTTCACATCAAAATCCAGCCACATATTTATTTAGAGCTGTTTTGGCTTGTAAACGGTGCTTGATCTGTACAGGTTTCTCTCCTGATTCAGACCAGAACACTTTTTCACTGGAGGAAGCGTTATTATGGATTATGGACTTGGATTTTAGTTAAAAACGTGTT